>NC_142803.1:66337971-66523353 GCF_049724085.1 Artemia sp. Qi Xiang Cuo | reverse complement strand
AAAAGTTCAAGTTCTCTTCTGAACTTTATCAAAGAAGAGAAAAATTTACAGTTTAATTCTAACTTTTTTCAAGAAAGAGAAAAATGTTCCACTTCAGTTCTTAATTTTCTCAAAGATTAGAAAAAAAAGTTCTGCTCTAACTTTTTCAGCAGAAGATAAAAAAAATTATATTTTGATTCTGAACATTTCCTTAAGAAGAGAAAAAGTTCCACTTTAATTCTGAGTTTGCTCAAAGAAGTGAAGAAAATAAAAAAAGTTACAGTTCCATTCTAATTTTTTTCAAAGAAGGGAAAAAAGTTCCTCTTCAGTTCTGAATTTTCTCAAAAAAGAGAAAAAATTCAAGTTTTGTTCTGAACTTTTCCGTAGAAGATAGAAAAAGTTACACTTCGATTCTGAATTTTTTCCCCAGAAGAGAAAAAGTTCCACTTTAACTCTGAGTTTTTTCAAACAAGTGAAAAAAGTTCAAGTTCTCTTCTGAATTTTATCAAAGAAGAGAAAAGTTTACAGTTTAATTCTAACTTTTTTCAAGGAAGAGAAAAATGTTCCACTTCAGTTCTTAATTTTCCCAAAGATTAGAAAAAAAATTAAAGTTCTGCTCCAACATTTTGCGCAGACGATAGAAATAATTATGCTTAGATTATTAATTTTTCCTTAAGAAGAGAAAAATTTCCACTTTTATTCTGAGTTTTCTCAAAGAAGTGAAGAAAATAAAAAAGGTTACAGTTCATTCTAATTTTTTCCAAAGAAGAGAAAAATGTTCCTCTTCAGTTCTGAATTTTCTCAAAGAAGAAAAAAATTTCAAGTTCTGTTCTAAATTTTTTCGTAGAAGATAGAAAGAATTATACTTCGATTCTAAATTTTTCCCAAAGAAGAGAAAAAGTTTCACTTTAGTTCTGACTTTTCTCAAAGAAGTGAAGAAAAGTCCAAGTTCTCTTCTCAATTTTTTCCTAAAAAAGAGAAAAAGTTCCACTTTAATTCTGAGTTTTCTCAAAGAAGTGAAGAAAAGTTCCAGTTCTCTCCTGAATTTTCTCAAAGAAGAAAAAAGTTGCAGTTCAATCCTAAATTTTTCCAAAGAAGAGAAAAAATTTTCACTTTAGTTCCGGATTTTCTCAAAGACGAGAAAACTTTGCAAGATTATTTGATTCTATTTTTGTTCATTTTTGGTTTAATGGAGTTCTTTACTTTTTTTTGAAAAACTTATTTGTGCAAAAAGATATTTGGATTAATTCTTTAAAAAAGACAGCTCAAACACAAGAGCCGTTGAATTTTAATAAGAAGTGTTTAGATAGATTTTTTAGACAGCCCCCCCTCTTCAGTTTGTTCTTAGTATCGGCTGAAAAAATTGCATTTTTTAAAATTTTATTTTAACTCAACACTTTAGTAACAAAAGAGGAATACAATGCAATTCCTCATTCAATACACTTTGCAAATATATTAATCACTACTGCTTGTTTATAAAAGAGCATCAAGTAAGAATTATATTTGAAGTGACGTCACCTTGGATCATATTTCCACCCACTTAAGGATTAACTTGGAATTATACCCCTCGTTTTAAAGTTCTTCATTTTTATTTTCTTAAATCTGATACAAATTTAAAATAAGTTAAGCTTTACTCGCTTTATTTAACAAAATTTTTAGATACCTTGCTGTTCTGCAAATAAAGTGAGGCGACGTAATATTTAAGACACTTGGAAGTATAAACTCATTTTCTCCAAATATCCCTTCCCTTATCGTAGAGCCCCTGGCACTGGCTCAAGCAATGCAACAAATAATCTTCTTTAACTCTACAAAGCGGGCAAGTATTCTTTAGTATATCTTTTAAATCTTGCGTTAATTGGCAGGCAGTTAGCCCTGAGTTGCATCCACAATGTCGAATATCTAGCTGGCAAATTCAGGTTAAGGTAAAACTCCTGCCCATAAACCACCTTAACATCTTTATAAAACTTAAATGTTCCGGATTTTTTTTTTTTGTCTATTCACTTCATTTTTGGATCATTTGATTCTCTAGTACTATATGAATCTCATTCTCCCAATTTGCATTTATATCCATTGGTCCTCTACCTTCATTCCAAACAAAATAAAATCCTGTTTTGTCTAAAATATCTTTTATTTTTAGTGGTCATGATCTTTTTTTCCTCTGCCAGAGTAAATCTTCAAAAGCTGCCTTAAGTAACCTGTCACTCAGTAACTGAAGGACTCTCAACCAAAATTTAATCATTGAAACTAGTGTGTAATTTTTTAGTGGCCATATACCTAGATCCCCATTTAAAAACTGGGAATGAGTTGTTCTATGCAGCCCAAACAATCTCTTAAAGTATCCTGATTGAATACTCTCTAGCTCAGTCGCTTTCTCATGTCCCCAACTCTCTACTCCGTAATGTAGGATGGGCATTATTCTCGATAAAAAGACCCGTTTATGTAACGAAAAATGTTTTATTTCCATTACATTATTCCGGAAAATTGCAAATCTTTGAGAAAATTAAGAACTGAAGTGGAACTTTTTTCTCTTCCTTGAAAAAATTTAGAATTTAAACTGTAAATTTTTCTCTTCTTTGATAAAATTCAGAAGAGAACTTGAACTTTTTTTCACTTGTTAAAAAAACTCAGTTAAAGTGGAACTTTTTCTCTTCTGGGGAAAAATTCAGAATCGAACTATTACTTTTTCTATCTTCTACGGAAAAGTTCAGAACAAAACTTGAATTTTTTCTCTTCTTTGAGAAAATTTAGAACAGAAGAGGAACTTTTTTCTCTTCTTTGGAAAAATTAGAATGGAACTGTAAGTTTTTTTATTTTCTTCACTTCTTTGAGCAAACTCAGAATTAAAGTGGAACTTTTTCTCTTCTTTAGGATAAATTCAGAATCGAATCATAATTTTTTATCTTATACGGAAAAATTTAGAGCAGAACTTTAATTTTTTTTTATAATCTTTGAGAACATTAAGAACTGAATTGGAAATTTTTTCTCTTTCTTAAAAAAAAAATAATTAAACTGTAAATTTTTCTCTTGTTTAATAAAATTAAGAAGAAAACTTGAACTTTTTTCACTTGTTTGAAAAAACTCAGAGTTAAAGTGGAACTTTTTCTCTTCTGGGGGAAAAATTCAGAATCGAAGTATTACTTTTTCTATCTTCTACTGAAAAGTTCAGAACAAAACTTAAATTTTGTCTCTTCTTTTAGAAAATTCAGAACTGGAGGAACTTTTTTTTCTTTGGAAAAAATTAGAATGGAACTGTAACTTATTTTATTTTCTTCACTTGTTTGAGCACTCCGAATTAAAGTGGAATTTTTTCTCTTCTGGGGGAAAAATTCAGAATCGAAGTATGATTTTTTTTTATCTTCTGCGGAAAAAGTTAGAGCAGAACTTTAAATTTTTTTATATCTTTGAGAAAATTAAGAACTGAAATGGAACCTTTTTCTCTTTCTTGAAAAAATTTAGAATTAAACTGTAAATTTTTATATTATTTTATAAAATTCAGAAGAGAACTTGAACTTTTTTCAATTTTTTGAAAAAACTCAGAGTTAAAGTGGAACTTTTTCTCTTCTGGGGGAAAAATTCAGAATCGAAGTATAACTTTTTCTATCTTCTACGGAAAAGTTCAGAACAAAACTTGAATTGCTTCTCTACTTTGAGAAAATTCAGAACTGAAGAGGAACTTTTTTCCCTTCTTTGTAAAAAATTAGAATGGAACTTTAACTTTTTTATTTTCTTCACTTCTTTGAGCAAACTCAGAATTAAAGTGGAGCTTATTCTCTTCTTTAGGAAAAATTCAAAATCTAAGCATAATTTTTTTTATCTTCTGCGGAAAAACTTATAGCAGAACTTTTATTTTTTTCTAATCTTTGAGAAAATTCAGAACTGAAGTGGAACTTTTTTCTCTTTCTTGAAAAAATTTAGAATTAAACTGTAAATTTTTCTCTTCTTTGATAAAATTCAAAAGAGAACTTGAACTTTTTTCGCTTGTTTGAAAAAACTCATAGTTAAAGTGGAACTTTTTCTCTACTGGGGGAAAAATTCAGAATCGAAGTATAACTTTTTCTAACTTCTAATGAAAATTTCAGAACAAAACTTGAACAAATTCAGAATCGAAGTATAACTTTTTCTATCTTCTAAGGAAAATTTCAGAACAAAACTTGAATTTTTTCTCTTCTTTGAGAAAATTCAGAACTGAAGAAGAACTTTTTTCTTTTCTTTGGAAAAAATTAAAATGGAACTGTAACTTTTTTATTTTCTTCACTTCTTTGAGCAAACTCAGAATCAAAGTGGAACTTTTTCTCTTCTTTAGGAAAAATTCAGAATCGAAGTATAATTTTTTTATCTTCTGCGGAAAAAGTTAGAGCAGAACTTATTTTTTTCTAATGTTTGAGAAAATTAAGAACTGAAGTGGAACTTTTTTCTCTTTCTTGAAAAAATTTAGAAGTAAACTGTAAATTTTTCTCTTCTTTGATAAAGTTCAGAAGAGAACTTGAACTTTTTCACTTTTTTGAAAAAACAAGGTTAAATTGGAACTTTTTATCTTCTGGGGGAAAAAATTCATAATCGAAGTATAACTTTTTCTATCTTATACAGAAAAGTTCAGAACAAAACTTGAATTTTTTGTCTTCTTTAAGAAAATTCAGAACAAAAGACGAACTTTTTTCCCTTCTTTGGAAAAAATTAGAATGGAACTGTAACTTTTTTTATTTTCTTCACTTCTTTGAGCAAACTCAGAATTAAAGTGGAACATATTCACTTCTTTAGGAAAAATTCAGAATTGAAGTGTAATTTTCTTATCTTCTGCAGAAAAAGTTAGAGCAGAACTTTAAATTTTTTTCTAATCGTTGAGAAAATTAAGAACTGAAGTGGAACTTTTTTCTCTTCCTTGAAAAAATTTAAATTTAAACTGTAAATTTTTCTCTTCTTTGATAAAATTCAGAAGAGAACTTGAACTTTTTTCACTTGTTAAAAAAACTAAGTTAAAGTGGAACTTTTTCTCTTCTGGGGGAAAAATTCAGAATCAAAGTATAACTTTTTCTATCTTCTACGGAAAAGTTCAGAACAAAACTTGAAATTTTTTCTCTTCTTTAAGAAAATTTAGAACTGAAGAGGAACTTTTTTCTCTTCTATGGAAAATATTAGAATGGAACTGTAACTTTTTTTATTTTCTTCACTTCTTTGAGCAAACACAGAATTAAAGTGGAACTTTTTCTCTTCTTTAGGATAAATTCAGAATCGAAGTATAATTTTTTATCTTCTGCTTAAAAATTTAGATCATAACTTTAATTTTTTTTTCTAATCTTTGAGAATATTAAGAACTGAAGTGGAACTTTTTTCTCTTTCTTGAAAAAAAAATAATTAAACAGTAAATTTTTCTCTTCTTTGATAAAATTAAGAATAAAACTTGAACTTTTTTAACTTGTTCGAAAAAACTCAGAGTTAAAGTGGAACTTTTTCTCTTCTGGGGGAAAAATTCAGAATCGAAGTATTACTTTTTCTATCTTCTACTGAAAAGTTCAGAACAAAACTTAAATTTTGTCTCTTCTTTGAGAAAATTCAGAACTGGAGGAACTTTTTTTTCTTTGGAACAAAACAGAGTGGAACTGTAACTTATTTTATTTTCTTCACTTGTTTGAGAAAACTCCGAATTAAAGTGGAGCCTATTCTATTCTTAAGGAAAAATTCAAAATCGAAACGTGATTTTTTTTATCTTCTGAGTAAAAACATTTAGCTTGACTTTAATTTTTTTCTAATCGTTTTGAAAATCCAGACCTGAAGTGGAACATTTTTATTTGCATCGTGAAAATTTAGAATTAAAATGTAATCTTTTATCTTATTTTATAAAGTTCAAAAGAGAACTTGAATTTTTTTCGCTTGTTTGAAAAAACTCAGTTAAAGTGGAACTTTTTCTCTTCTTTGGAAATAATTCAGAATAGAAGTGTAACTTTTTCTATCTTTTACGGAAAAGTTCAGAACAAAACTTGAATTTTTTCTCTTCTTTGAGAAAATTCAGAACAGAAGAGAAACTTTTTTCTCTTCTTTGGAAAAAATTAGAATGGAACTGTAACTTTTTTTATTATCTTCACTTCTTTGAGCAAACTCAGAATTAAAGTGGAACTTTTTCTCTTCTTTAGGAAAAATTCAGAATCGAAGTATAATTTTTTATCTTCTGCGGAAAAATTTAGAGCAGAACTTTAATTTTTTTCTAATCTTTGAGAACATTAAGAACTGAAGTGGAACTTTTTTCTCTTTCTTTGAAAAAAATAGAATTAAACTGTAACATTTTATCTCTTCTTTGATAAAATTAAGAAGAAAACTTGAACTTTTCTTCACTTGTTCGAAAAAACTCAGAGTTAAAGTGGAACTTTTTCTCTTCTGGGGGAAAAATTCAGAATCGAACTATTACTTTTTCTATCTTCTACGGAAAAGTTCAGAACAAAACTTAAATTTTGTCTCTTCTTTTAGAAAATTCAGAACTGGAGGAACTTTTTTTCTTCTTTGGAAAAATTAGAATGAACTGTAACTTTTTTTGATTTTCTTCACTTTTTGAGAAACTCAGAATTAAAGTGGAACTTTTCTGTCTGGGAAAATTAGAAATTTTCATTCTACTTCTTTGAGCAAACTCAGAATTAAAGTGGAACTTTTTCTCTTCTTTAGGAAATACTTCTAGAATCGAAGTATAAATTTTTCTATCTTCTGCGGAAAAAGTTAGAGCAGAACTTTAAATTCTTTTTCTAATCTTTGAGAAAATTAAGAACTGAAGTGGAACTTTTTTCTCTGTCTTGAGAAAATTTAGAATTAAACTGTAAATTTTTCTCTTCTTTTATAAAATTCAAAAGAGAACTTGAAGATTTCTTCACTTTTATGAGAAAACTCAGAATTGAAGTGGAACTTTTTTCTTCTGGGGGAAAAATTCAGAATCAAAGTGTAACTTTTTCAATCTTCTACGGCAAATTTCAGAACAGCGCTTAAATTTTTTTTCTACTTTGAGAAAATTCAGAACTGAAGAGGACCTTTTTTTTTCTTTTGAAAAAATTGGACTGGATCTGTAAGTTTTTTTATTTTCTTCACTTTTTTTAGCAAACTCAGAATTAAAGTGGAACTTTTTCTCTTCTTTAGGAAAAGTTCAGAATCGAAGTATAATTTTTTTTATCTTCTGCGGAAAAAGAAAGAGCAGAACTTTAATTTTTTTTCTAATCTTTGAGAAAATTAAGAACTGAAGTGGAACTTTTTTCTCTTCCTTGGAAAAATTTCGAATTCAACTGTAACTTTTTCTCTTCTTTGAGGAAGCTCAGAAGAGAACTTGAACTTTTCTGCACTTTTTCGAGAAAACTCAGAATTAAAAGTGGAACAGTTTCTGTTCTTGGGGAAAAATTCAGAATATAATGTTAACTTTTCTTCGCTTCATTGAGAAAATTCAAAATTAAAATGGATCTTTTTCTCTTCTTTGGGTGAAATTTGGAATCGAATTAAAACTTTGTCTATATTATACGGTAAATTGCAAAACAGAACTTGAAACTTTTTCTCTTCTTGGAGAAGATTCTGACCTTATGTGGAACTTTTTTTCTTTCTTGAAAAAATTCATAATTGAACTGTAACTTTTTTTCTCTCTTCCTTTAGAAAATTCAGAAGAGAACTTGAATTTTTATTCACTTATTTGAGAAAACTCAAATTCAACGTGGAACCTTTTCTCTTCTTGGGGAAAAATTCAGAAGAGTAGTATAACTTTTTCAATTGTCTACGGAAAAAATCAGAACAGAACATGAAATTTCTATCTCTTCATTGACAAAACTCAGAAAAGAACTTGAACTTTTCTTCACTTCTTTGAGAAAACCCAGACACAAAGTTCAACTTTTTCTGATCTTGAGGAAAAAAGGATTAGACAACCCTAAGAGGGAAATGATAGATTAGTACCTTTTGAAAATGAATTGCTTAGTATTCGGGTATGTAGATATGACAGCCCTATGAGGGAAGTGATAGAATAATACGTTTTGAAAAGGGTTGCTTAGTAGTCGGATATACTTAAAGTCAAAA
Source organism: Artemia sp. Qi Xiang Cuo (assembly GCF_049724085.1). Taxonomy (NCBI): domain Eukaryota; kingdom Metazoa; phylum Arthropoda; class Branchiopoda; order Anostraca; family Artemiidae; genus Artemia; species Artemia sp. Qi Xiang Cuo. Next base: position 66,515,346 of record NC_142803.1, on the reverse strand, counting down.
TTACTAAATTAACGAATATTTTAAACAAGTATATGACAGTCCTATGAAAGAAATGATAGAATTGGAGCTTTTTTTTCATTTTCTTCGGAAAAATTTTGAGTTCAACTGTAACTTTTTTCTTTTCTTTGAAAAAATTCAGAAGAGAAGTTGAACTTTTCTTCACTTCTTTGAGAAAACTCACAACTAAAGTGGAACTTTTTCTCTTCTTTGTGAGAATTCAGATGAGAACTTGAACTTTTATTCATTTCTTTGAAAAAACTCCGAATTAAAGTGGGGCTTTTTCTCTTCTGGGGGAAAAATTAACGATCGATGTATAACTTTTTTACAATCTTCCAAAGAAAAACTCCAAACAAAAATTGAATTTTATTTTTCTCTTCTTTGAGAAAATTCAGAACTAAAGTTGAACTTTTTTCTCTTCTTTGGAAAAATTTAGAATTCAATTGTAACTTTTTTTCTTTTCTCTTAGAAAATTCAGAAGAGAACTTTTCTCTAAAGAAGAAAAAAAGGAACCGATTCCTCTTCAAGAACAGAAAAAGGAAGCTTTTTCTCTTCTTGGGGCAAAATTTGGAATCGAAGGATAACTTTTTCTGTCTTCTACGGTAAAATTCAGAACAGAATTAAAAAGATTTCTCTTAAAAAAAATTCAGAACATGTGTGGAACTTTTTTTCTCTTCCTTGGTAAAATTAAGAATTGAACTGCAACTTTTTTTTTCTCTTCCTTTAGAAAATTCAGAAGAGAACTTGAGCTTTCCTTCACTTCTTTGAGAAAACTCAAAATCAAAATTCGGAAGAGAAGTATAGTATTTTCAATCTCCTACAGAAAAAATCAGAAAAGAGCTTGAAATTTCTATCCTCATTTCTTCATTAAGAAACTTCAGAAGAAAACTTGTACTTCTTCACTTCTTTGAGAAAACTCAGAATTAAGGTTGAACTTCTTCTCTTCTTGGGGAAAAATGATTTGATAGCCCTATGAGGGATATGATAGAATAATACCTTTTGAAAAGGATTGCTTAGTATTCGAGCATGCATAAAGTCAAAATTAATAAAGTCACAAATATTTTAAACGATGATATGACAGTCCTATGAGAGAAGTGATAGAATAAGGAAAAATTCAAAACAGAAATTGAATTTTTTCTCCCTTCTTTGAGAAAATTCATAACTGAAGTGGAACTTTTTTCTCTTCTTTGGAATAATTCAGAATCGAACTGTAACTTTTTATTCTCTTCGTTAGGAAAATTCAGAAGACAACTTGAACTTTTGTTCACTTCTTTGATAAATTTCAGAATTAAAGTGAAACTTTTTCTCTCTTCTTTGAGAAAATTCAGAATTAAAGCATAACTTTTTTTCTTCATGGGGAAAAATTAAAAAGTGAACTTAAACTTTTTTCACTTCTTTGAGAAAACTCAGAATTACAGAATTAAAGTGGAACTTTTTTTCTTCTTGGGGAAAAATTCAGAAGAGAATGGTTTGCCATGCTAAGTGAACCTAAATGAACCTAACTTTTGACTGGTCTATCCAACTATGCCTGTGTGTCCGAGCAGGTGTGCTGACATCTATAAGTACAGCTGAAAAGGTTTCTACCTACTTAATTTATATATAGACCTCAAAAATAAGGTAGGAGACCTTTTGGGGACTTTTTTCCACACTATTCATTCTAAAATGACTCTCACACTGTTGGTTACAGGTTCAAGTTCTCATCTATTTTTTTTTGAAGAAGAGAAAAAAGTTCCACTTCAGTTCTGAATTTTCTCAAAGAAGAGAATATAAATCTAAAGTTCTATTATGAATTTTTTGTAGAAGATAAAAAAGTTTTACTTTTATTCTGAATTTATCCCCAAGAAGAGAAAAAGTTCCACTTTAGTTCTGAGTTTTCTCAAAGAAGTGAAGAAAATTTTATGTTCACTTTTGGATTTTTCCCCGTAAAGAAAAAAAGTTCCACTTGTGTTCTAAATTTTCTCAAAGAAAAGAGAAAGTAATTCAAGCTCTGTTCTGAATTTTTCCTTATTCTTTCATTTCTCTCATAGGACTGTCATATCATCGTTTAAAATATTTTTGACTTTATTAATTTTGACTCTATGCATACCCGAATACTATGCAATCCTTTACAAAAGGTATTATTCTATCCTTTCCCTCATAGGGCTGTCAAATGATTTTTTCCCAAAGAAGAGAAAAAGCTCATTTTTTCTGAGTTTTCTAAAAGAAGTAAAGAAAATTTCAAGTTCCTTTCTGGATTTTCTCAATGAAGAGGTTGAAAATTTCAAGTTTGGTTCTGAATTTTTCTGTAGAAGATTGAAAATTTATACTTCTCTTCTGATTTTTACCAAAAAAAGAGAAACGATTCCACTTTGATTTTGAGTTTTTTCAAAGAAGTGAAGAAAGGTTCAACTTTTCTTCGGAATTTTCTAAAGATAGAGAGGAAAAAAGTACAGTTCAATTCTAAAATTTTTCCAAGGAATAGAAAAAAGTTCCACATCAGTTCTGAATTTTTTCTAAGAAGAGGAAAAACTTTAAGTTCTGTTTTGAATTTTGCCCTAGAAGATAGAAAAAGTTGAGCTTCGATTCTGAATTTTATCCAAAGAAGAGAAAGAAGTTCCATTTTAATTCTGAATTTTCTCAATGAAGTGAAGAATAGTTAAGGTTATCTTTTGAATTTTTCCCCAAGAAGAGAAAAATTCCAATTTTAATTCTGAATTTTCTCGAAGAAGTGAAGGAAGTTTGAGCTCTCTTCTTAATTTTCTATAAGAAAAGAAAAAATTAAAGTTCAATTCTAAATTTTTCCAAAGAAAAAAGTTCCACTTCAGTTCTGAATTTTCTCAAATAAGAGAAACAAGTTTCAAGTTGTGTTCTCAATTATTCCGAACAAGAAAAAAAAGTTATACATCAATCCTGAATTTTTCTCAAAGAAGAGAAAAAGACCCATTTTATTTCTGAATTTTCTCAAAGAAGTGAAGAAAATTTCAAATTCGCTTCTGAATTTTCTCAAAGAAGAGAAAAAATTTTCAGTTTAATTCTAATTTTTTCCGAAAAAAATAAAAAAAGAAGTTCCATTTCAGTCTTGAACTTTCTAAAAGACGAGAAAAAATATTTTCCGTATAAGTGAGAAAAGTTTTACTTCGATTCTGAATTTTTCTTCAAGAAGAGAAAAAGTTCCACTTTAATTCTGAGTTTTCTCAAAGAAGTGAAGAAAAGATCAAGTTCTCTTCTGAAGTTTTTCCCAAAGATGAGAAATAGTTCCACTTTAATTCTGAGTTTTATCAAAGAAGTGAAGAAAAGTTCAAGTTCGCTTTTGAATTTTCTTAAAGAAGAGAAAAAAGTAACAGTTCAATTCTAATTTTTTCCAAAGAAAATAAAAAAGTTTCACTCCAGTTCTGAATTTTTGCAAGGACGAGAAAATTTTTTAATGCTCTGTTCTAAATTTTTTCATAGTAAATAGACAAAGTTTTACTTCGATTCCAAATTTTACCCGAATAAGAGAAAAAGTTCCACTTCAATTCTGAGTTTTCTCAAAGAAGTGATGAAATATTCAATTTCTCTTCTGAATTTTCTTAAAGAAGAGAAAAAAATCGAATTTTTTAAGGAATGAAAAAAATACACTTCAGTTCTGAATTTTTTAAAGAAGAGAACAAATTTTGAGTTCTGTTCAGAAATTTTTCGTAGAAGATAGAAAAGGCTATACTTTGATTCTGCATCTTCTCAATGAAAAGAATAAAAATTTTAAGTTTTGTTCTGAATTTTTCCGTAGAAGATAGAAAAAACTTATATTTCGGTTCTAAATTAAGAAAAGTTCAAATTCAGTTCTGAATGTTCTCAAAGACGAGAAACAACTTTAATTTTCTACTCTAAATATTTACGTAGAAGATAGAAAAAGTTATGCTTCGATTCTAAATTTTTCCCCAAGAAGAGAAAAAGTTCCATTTAATTCTGAGCTATCTCAAAGAAGTGAAGAAGTGTTCCAGTTCTCCTCTGAATTTTCTTAAAGAAAAGAAAAACAGTAACATTTTTCCAAAGAATTGCAAAAAGTTCCTTTTCAGTTCTGAATTTTCACAAAGAAGAGAAAAATTTCAAATTCTATTCTGAATTTTTCTTTAGAAGATAGAAAAAAGTTATACTTCGATTTGGAATTTTCTCAATGAAGAGAATAAAAATTTCAAGTTATGTTCTGAATTTTTTCGTAGAAGATAGAAAAAAGTTATACTTTCATTCTGAAAGAAGGAAAATTCAAGTTCTCTTCTGAATTTTCTCAAAGAAGAGAAAAAAGTTACAGTTCAGTTCTATTTCTTTCCAAAGAAACTAAAAAATTAAACTTCAGTTCTGAATTTTCTTAATAACGGAAAAAAAATTTAAACTTCCGTTCTAAATTTTTCCGTTGAAGATAGAAAAGTTATACTTGATTCTGAATTCTTCCCCAAGAAGAGAAAAAGTTTCAAGTTTTTATCTGAATTTTCTTAAAGAGGAGAAAACAAAGTTAAGTTTTTCTAAAGAAGAGAAAATAGTTGCACTACACTTCAGAATTTTATCAAACAAGAGAAAAAATTCCAAGTTCTGTTGTCAATTCTTCAGTAGAAGACAAAAAAAGCTATACTTCGATTATGAATTTTTTCAATGAAGAGAATAAAATATCAAGATATTTTCTGAATTTATCCGTTGAAGATAGAAAAAAGTCATACTTCGATTCGAAATGTTTCCCCAAGAAGAGAAGAATTTCCACTTTAGTTATGAGTTTTCTCAAGAAATAATCCAGTTCACTTCTGAATTTTCTTAAAGAAGAGAAAAAAGTTAAATTTTTCTTAAGAAGAGTAAAAGTTCCACTTCAGTACCGAATTTTCTCAAAGAAGACAAAAAAGTACAAGTTTTGTTTTGAATTTTTCTTTAGAGGGTAGAAAACAGTTATACTTCGATTCTAAGTTTTTTCAATGAAGAAAATAAAAACTTTAAGTTATGTTCTGAATTTATCCGTAGAAGATAGAAAAAGTTATACTTCGATTCGGACTCTTTCCCCAAGAAGAAAAGAATTTACACTTTAATGAAGATTTTTCTCAAAGAAGTGAAGAAATATTCAAGTTCTCTTCTGAATTTTCTTAAAGAAGAGAAAAAAGTTAAATTATTCTAAAGAAGAGAAACAAGTTTCACTTCAGTTCCAAATTTTCTCAAAGAAGATAAAAAGTTCAAGCTTTGTTCTGAATTTTTCTTTAGAAGATAGAAAAAAGTTATGGTTGGATTCTATATTTTCTCAATGATGAGAATAAGAAATTAAAGTTATGTTTTGTATTTTTCCGTAGAAGATAGAAAAAAGTTATACTTCGAGTTTGAATTTTCCCGATGAAGAGAAAAAGCTCCACTTGAATTCTAAGTTTTCTCAATAAAGTGAAGAATTATTCAAGCTCTCTTGTGAATTTTCATATAGAAGAGAAAAAGTTTTAGTTCAATTCTGAATTTTTCTAAAGAAGAGAAAAATTTTCCACTTCAGCTCAACTTTAATTCTGAGTTTTCTCAAAGAAAGGATGAAATATTCAAATGCTCTTTTGAATTTTCCCTAAGAAGAGAAAAAGTTTCACTTTAATTCGGAATTTTCTCAACGAAGTGAAGAAAAGTTCAAGTTCCTTTCTGAATTTTTCACAAAGAAAAGAGAAAAAAAGCAAGTTACAGTTTAATTCTGAATTTTTCCAAAGAAGAGAAAAATAGTTCCACTTCAGTTCTGAATTATCTCAATGAAGAGAATAAAAATTTCTAGTTCTGTTCGGGAGTTTTCCGCAGAAGATAGAAAAAGTTACAGTTTAATTATGAATTTTTTTATTATTGAAAAAATCCCACTTTTATTCTGAGAAAAAGTCCCACTTTAATTCTGAATCTTGTAAAAACAGTTTGCGATTGTTTAGGATACATAATAGGCCTCTGAAAAGTCTATGCAAAATCAGATTTATTGAAACCAACTTTAATAAGACCTTACCAATATTTTCTTAAGACAAACAAAGTAAGGCATAAAATATTTTTATTGAAAAAAGGACTTGTAGAATATTAACATAAAGATCTGTTTTCTACATTATTATACATTATTAATATCATTGTACAACTTTAGACATTTTGAATCTGTTGTATAAAATAATTTATCATGTATATTAATACCATTGAACAACTTTGGACATTTTGAATCTGCTCCATAAAATAACTCATCATGTTCTCTCTTGATTAATTAAAAAAGCCTTTTCCACAAAATAAGTTTTTCAAAGAAAATTAAAGAACTTCATTAAATCAAAAATGATTCCCGCTTAATGCTTGTGCTTAATTCCCTGTTGTGACTATACCACACTTGTGCTTACTTAATGCTTGTGCTGTGCTTAGATGTTGCTTTTCTTTGTAGGTAGCCTGGGTCAATAGATCTTTACACTATAAAATATTACATGGTGTCAGAAGTGGGATCCTATGGATATACTACAGTCATCAATCAACTGGGAAGCCAGCTCACTAGCAGAAGAATGGGACCGTTTCAAAGAGCACACCCAACTGATGTTCGCAGGCCAACTGGCAGGCAAAACAGAGAAAGTTCTCTGTGCCTACCTACTTATATGGGCTGGAGCAAAAGGACGAGAAATATTCAACACCTTCACCATTGCAGACGAGGAACGGAAGAACGATACCTTGAGAAATTTAAGGCGTATGCATCACCACAGAAGAACACAGTTTTTGCATGTTATCAAAGAGTTCATGTAGCGAACTTTAAGTAATGAGCGACCCGGCTCAATGGTAACTAAATCTTTAGACAACGTTTTTGATACCAACAGATACATCAAACGAATGAAATTTCAATGCTGAATTAAAATATGTAACTTTTTTTAAGTTTATTCCGGCCCCTATACAGTTACGCTCCTGAGAAATTTGGCTGATTTTCGAAAAAAGGGGGAAAGACCCCTTAAAAGTTATAGAACCTTAATGAAAATCATACCATCATATTCAGCGTATCAGAGAACCGTACTGTAGAGGTTTCAACCTCCTATCTACAAAAATGTGGAATTTTGCATTTTTTGCCGGAAGATAGATCACGGATGCGCGTTTATTTGTTTTTTTTTGTTTGTTTGTTGGTTTTTTTCCAGGGGTGATTTTATCGACCCAGTGGTCCTAGAATATCGCGGGAGGGCTCATTGGACCGGAAATCAAAAGTTCTATTGCTCTTTTTAAGTGACCAAAAAAAATGGACGGCAACTAGGCCCCCTCCCACGCTTATTTTTTCACCCGATCAAAATTTTGAGATAGCCATTTTGTTCAACATGGTCGAAAATATGATAAATTTGTCTTTTAAGATAACTTAATCCCCCAAAGCTCCCAGGGGGAGGGCTAAAAGTTATCAACTTTACCCAATGTTAACATGTAGTATTGGTTATTGGGAAGTATACAGAAGTTTTCAGGAGGTTTTTTTCTGGTAGTGGGGGGGGGGGGGCAGGGGTTATGTTGGAGGATCTGTCCATGAAGGAAGTTTTCATGGGGGAAGGGAAATTGCCATGAAGGGGGCGCCGGACTTGCCAGCATTATTTATTTTTTATTGGGAAGTATACAGACATTTTCAGGAAGGATTTTTTTCTGGAGGGGGGGGGGGGCTAGAGGAGGGGGTTACTCGGGAGAATCTTTCCGTGGAGGATGTTTCTTTGGGGTAAGGGACAGTTCTCTGAGGGGGCGCCGGATGTCCAATCATTATATAAAAAACGAAACGAAACTAAATTTAAAAAAACAAGTATGTTCAAATGAAAATAAGAGTCAACATTAGGACTTAAAACGAATATAAATTATTACGCATATGACGGGGTTCTCCCCCAGTCAAAGACACGCTCTGTACGTGACAGTTTTTTGTAGTGCTTTCAAAAGAGCTATCTATTCTAATTAAACGGCCTTTTTGATTCAGAGGTTTGTGAATCAAATTTTTTTTAATTTTTAACGTAAAGAGCGTGGTTTTTAATAAGGGGATAAACCCCTCATATAAGTAATAACATATACGTAATAAAAAAAAAACAATAAAAAAACAAGCGATACGGCTCAATAGTAATCGAAACTTTTAAAAACGGAATTTTGATGTCAATAAATGTATCAAAAGAATGTGTTTATAATGCTGATTCTAAATATATAAATTCTATTAAGTTTAGTATTACTCATCAAAGGCTACGAGCCTGAGAGAATTTACCCAATCTTTTGAAGAGGGGGGAAACATCCCCCACAAGTGAATGAATTTTAATGAAAAACACGCCGTCAGATTCAGTGTATCAGAAAACCCTATTACATAGGTTTCAAGCTCATATCTGCAAAAATCTGCAACTTTGTATTTTTTGCCAGAAGAAAAATATACGACTATAGAAGTTAGTTACGGAAGTTAATTTGTAAATTACATCATAACCAAATTTAGAGACATCCATTTAGCAAAAGAAAAGTGAAATTTTTATGAAAATTTTGTTTAGTTGTTCAATGACGGTGAGCCAAAATAAAAGCTGCATTAACTAAAAAACGATCAGAAATTAAATAAAAAAAAACAAGTTTTATAAACTGAAAGTAAGGAGCGACATTAAAACTTAAAATGAACAGAAATTATTCCGTATATGAAAGGTTGTCCCCTCCTCAACGCCTCGCTCTTTACGCTAAAGTTTGACTCTGCCTCACAATTTTATTTTTTAAAACAATAAAAAACTTTAGCGTAAAGAGCGAAGCGTTGAGGAGGGGACAGCCCCTTTCATATACGGAATAATTTCTGTTCATTTCATATACGGAATAATTTTAATGTCGCTCCTTACTTTCAGTTTAAAAAACTTGTTTTTTTTTTATTTAATCTGTTGCAAAAACGAGACCAAACCGAGGCAGAAAGTGTAGAGAAATATATTACAGAGCTCAAGACATTAGTGAAACCATTTTCTTACTCAGACCCAAACGAAATGGTCCGCGATCGCATAGTGTGTGGAATACAAAACCAAAACGTACGTGAGAAGCTCCTGGCTGACGGTGATGCACTTACACTTGAAAAAGCAACCATTATATGCAGAACCCAAAAAGTGACCAAGGCACAGCTTAAGACATTCCATAGAACTAAGTCTATTCCCATAAAGCAAGAGATTCATGCCATCTCACGCTACCCAAATCGGAACAGCAGCAGAAAAAAACAGAAAGCAGGTCGCTCAAAGAGCAAACCATGCTACTTCTGTGGTGGAACATACTCCCCCTCCCATGTCTGCCCAGCAAAGGGCAAGACATGCTCCATCTGCAAAAAGCTCAACCATTTCGCACGAGTTTGTCAAAGTAAGACAGTAAATGCAGTTGAAGAAGACACTGTCAAAGCGGACTCCGGTGATGAAACCATATTCCTTTACTCCATCAACCAAAGCAAAAACAAAGACGAAGCAGTGATACCTTTGATCATCAACAATCAGTTCCCTGTCCAGTTCAAAATCGACACAGGGGCCCAGGTCAATATCATTCGAAGGAAGTACTTTGACTTCATCACCCCAAAGCCCACCATGAAACCCACTAGCCAGCGCCTCACCAGCTACTGTGGAGCAAGGATCCCTGTAACTGGAGTTTGCAAATTATCATGCAGCTACAAAGATAACCTAAGCAGCAGGCAACAATTCTTTGTAGTAGAAACTTCAGCTGCCCCCATCATAGGCTACCGTTCAAGCCTTGATTTGGACCTGAATATGTTGGTACTGAACGTCAACTCAACATCTTCAAGAGTACCATTCCTGATGGAAAAGCACAAAGAAGTGTTTAAAGAAATTGGAAAACTCGAAGGAGAATGCAACATATACCTGAAAGACAATACCACTCCAACTGTCTACCCAGCAAGACGAGTACCCGCTGCCATGCAGAATAAACTCAAGCAAGAACTCAGTCGCCTAGAAGACCTAAGGTTTATCAAAAAGGTCTTTACCCCAACAAAGTGGGTCAATTCGATGGTTATGGTTGAGAAGAAGGATGGGTCCATAAGATTGTGCATAGACCCTTTGGACCTAAACAAGTCCATCAAACGGCCCCACTATCCCATTTCTACTCTAAATGACGTCACCTCCAACCTATACAGAGCGAAAATATTCACAAAACTTGATACCCGTTCCGGTTACTGGTTAATTCCGCTCTCCGAAGATTCGTCTTACCTCACGACATTCTGCACAATATATGGAAGATATCGTTTCAAGCGAATGCCATTCGGAATCATCTCAGCGCAAGATGAGTTTCAGAGGAGGATGGAAGATGCCTTTGAAGGCCTAGAGGATTTCTTCATCATCATTGATGAAATGATCGTATATGGTGCCACGCAAGAAGAGCACAATGAATGCCTAGCAGCGATACTCGAACGTGCCCTAGCTAAGGGTATCCGTTCCAACGAAGATAAGTGCGTGTTTTCAGCCTCCAGTGTCAGCTACTTCGGACACATAATCAGCTCCACGGGGATGCGGCCAGATCCCAAAAAGATTCACACCATTAACCACATGCCAAACCCATCATGCCGAGAAGAAATGCTAACCCTCCTTGGGATGATCAACTATCTCGCCATATACATACCCAGCCTATCCACAAAAAACATACTACTCCGTGACCTGACCAAAGCAAACCCAATCATCTGGTCAGAGGAACACACCCAAACACTCAAGGACCTGAAACGCTCTATAGTGTTGATCACCCCGTTCTTCAACCATCAGAGCAAGAACGTCGAGCTCATAGTTGACGCCTCCAGCCACGGACTCGGGGCCCACCTTGATTCGGAAGGGCAGGTCAGAACATATGCATCGAGATCGCTCAGCAAGACAGAGCAGAAGTATTCGCAACTCGAAAAAGAGTTATATGCCAAGGTGTATGGCTGTAAACACTTCCACCGCTATCTGTACGGTCGCCACGTTTATGTCACAACTGACCAGCGCCCCCTTGAAACCGTTGTAGCAAATCCCATTCACAAAGCCCCACCACGAATGCAGTGATTAATGCTTAAGCTCCAGGCTTACGACCTGAGTCTGAGGTTCCGACCAGGATTCGAAATACCCATCGCTGACGCTCTGTCACGCCTCCGTCCTAGCGATACAGATCCAAAACTGGAAGAAGATCTGGATATCTATGTACACCACGTAGTACGGAACCTTCCAGCCAGTGACCAGAAGCTTGAGCTGATACGGACGGAAACAACGCAGGATGAAACCTTGAGCACCCTAGTCAAAACAATTCAAGAGGGCTGGCCGAGTACTTGAAAAGAGTGCCCAACCAATATCCTAACATGCTGGAACGTCCAACACAAGCTGTCTTACACAAAAGGCATTCTTCTCAAGGGAGACAGATTGATAATTCCCAAGAACCAGTAGTTAGCCACGCTCCAGCAGCTACATGCAGCCCACCTTGGAACCGAGAAAACCAAACAGTGAGCAAGGATGTTAGTGTACTGGCCAGGCCTCAGCGCAGACATCGAACAGTACATAGCAAAATGCCAAACATGCTCCAAGCACATGCTGAACAACTCGAAGGAGCCAATGATCAACCACAGCATAGAAACGCTCCCTTGGTAAAAGACCGCTATAGATCTGTTCGAATGGAAGGGCTTCAGCTTCCTAGCAACTGTCGATTATCACAGCCGTTTCTTTGAAATCGACAGACTTACGAAGACATCGTCTAACGCGGTTATAACGCGACTGAAGGCCCACTTTGCCCGGCATGGCATACCATCACAACTAATGTCTGACAATGGCCCTCAGTTCACTTCCAGGGAATTCATCGATTTTGGCAAAGCCTGGGATATTTCACTGAGCACATCTAGCCCCGGGTCCCCCAAGTCCAATGGACTCACTGAGAAAGATGTGCAGACTATAAAAAACATCATGACCAAGGCAACGGAAAACGGAGAAGACCCCTTTCTGGGTCTATTAGAATACCGGAATACACCAGTTGATGGTTTTGCATCTCCTGCTCAACTCCTTATGTCTCGCCAACTAAGATCCATCCTACCATGCACCACACATCACCTAAAGAAGAAGGTCGTCCCGACTAAACAGTTCACTCAGCAAAGAACTGAAATGCAGAAACGCCAGAAAACTTACCACGATGAATCAGCCAAGGCTTTAAATCAGCTCAACCCCGGCGACGCGATCCATATTCAGAAAATGGCCGACGGACCATGGAAACAGGCCGTTGTGGTTTCTCATGCAAAACAGCCGCGATCGTACCGGGTGCAGACAAACGAAGGTACGATTCTGCAGAGGAACCGCAAGCACCAATCAGCCCGCCCACATCGAAGTCTGAAAGGAACGAGTTCGGTTTGCAAAGGACTTGATGATGCCATAGTGCCAGATGTGACTGCCAAGTTACCACCCTCGCTGTTACCAGCAGACCAGTTCATGTGCCCGTTGCCGATCAAGGATCGGAATCAAATCCTTAGCCCCTGCCAGAGCGCTACCGTGGTGCCGCCCCTAGAATCAAGCGTGACACCAACGACAGCATGCACAAGATACGGCCGACTTGTAAGAAAACCCCTGAAACTGAACCTGTAAAGAATGATTTTAAAAGTAGAACTGTAAATAGAGACATTATGAGAGCATCTTCCTCTCATAATGTCTCTATTTACAGTTCTACGTGAACTAGTTAGTAAATATGTAAAAAGTGAGCCTAGCGCCTTCTTACACATACCTATCTGAAAGTAGTAATAGTGTTAAAGGTCCGAGTAGTGATTGCGCAATTTGTCTTACCTCTCGCCTGAGATATGAATATACAGTGTAGTCTAACCGGTACATTGGCTTGCCACAGGTCAGTCACCTATTACTATGACCAATAAATGCCTTAGCAGACGGGTTTTTATGAGTTAACATTCATTTTTTTGGGCTTAAACAGTAGAGAGAGTGGCGGTTAGTCTATATATAGTAACTTGATTAGTAATTGGATTCAAATATAAAGATTAATTTTCATTGTACTTCATATTAGTAGGAAAATTGAATTCAGAGAGAGAATAATCTATTTTAGTGTATGTGAATAGAGAAAAAATGAGTGGTGCATTTACTTTATTGGAGATTAATGATGGAACCGACAGCAGAAGCAGCAATGATATACGAGTACCCAATGTAGCTGTGGAAATAAATATTGGCTGTAGACAATGCCTAGAATGGGATAGTATATTTATTAGATACGTGATATCATTAAGCAAGTTTAAGCAGGAGAAGCAAATATGTTTCGCTAGAAATGTGAATATTCTCCATATAAATAAACTTAGGTCAGCATTAGATGTCCTATAGAAATATATTGATGATAACAAAATGCATCAGGGAATATTTTTATCGTAATGGTACTCAATACAAATATTTCTAAATCATTGGTTTTTATTTCTTTCTATAGTAGACTAGTGTATATTTTCTAGAGCACAAAAATAAATTCTGGCTAGTCTTAATTTAGGTTTGAGAGAGTTAAGATTCTAAAAAAATGATTAGAATCGAAAAAGAACAAGTCATGATGAATCTAGTTCTTATGGACAAACGTTCGATTCTAGATAATGGTTTTATGGAGTTGTAAAATCAAAGGAAAATGCTTTCTCGGGAACTGCTTGTTGATGCACTAAAAACTGACTCTCCATCATTAGACTGTTGTATGAAGCTTTTACGTCGTGGTCCAAATGTATTTACCAAATTTATTAATATATCGATAATAATATAGCAAAATGATATTGGGGATGTGCTTTTAAACAATGGTTTTGAAATTGAAATCTTTTTTTTCATGAAAAAGTTGGTGTTCAATGATAATGAATTCCTCTCTCTCTATTTCTCCCGGAAAATTTTTGTTGTTGCTAGCTCAGCTTAATGGTTCTAGTGAGAATGTCAACCCATGACAAAATGTTCTATAAAAGTCCGTTTTGTGTATACACGCTATGAAGCCGGTTATCATCTTATGGGCCTTTAACAATTATTTATGATTGTGATAAAAAGGGTATATTATACAAAACGTGTAATGTGCACAAAGGATATGCTGTACTAAATAAAGGATGTAATTCCTGCCGAGAAGAGATGTGTGACTCTCATCCTAGAGACCACCTATGTTCCAATTGTCATTATATTAATTATAATCAATGGTAGAATACATATTTCGGTATGATTGGAAAGAATCCTCACCGTGATTTTAGTTTATCACTACAAGATTGGTATCGTTGTGGTTTTAGATTTTTCTGGGAGGAGGAGCCTGGTCAAAGATTCAAATTTTTGGATAACTAAAGAATATGGTTTCTACATGGTTTCTACGTTATCGTTGTGAAGACCCTGCGGGGTATGATTTTAAGCCCAATGAGTTCTATTTGATCGTAACAGAATATGGTTCGACACTTGAGGCCACTGTTTGTGAAATTACTTCAAACAATCAAGATGACACATGGGAATTCTATAGAATGAATGAAAATAGTATCATTGATTATACAGAGAGATGTGGCAAGAGTGAATTCACACTCTACTGTAGAAAATGTGACCCTGACATTGCAGTACATCAGGATCAGTACACAGTGAATTCAGATAATATACCTGCACTAGTTGTTTTCAACAAAGACCTAGTAGCGGATAAAATCGAAAATATATAAAAGTTGTTTTATAATGTATGTAACTTTGTGGTATTAATAAGCAATTTCACGTAAAGACTTGGAGAATTTAATTCTGATGACTATAAAATCAATATTAAATAAACTTGGAAGTATATTCTCCACTAGACAGTCGTTAAATTTAGATAAATAAACATAGATGTTGAGAAACTACTTTTAGGTGTAGCCACGACATCTGAGTATGAAAAAGAGTAGTGCATGAAAGCCACATGTCTTAGTCGTTAAATCCTGTACTCTTCGTTGATTTTGAATAGTTGTTTCAACCCTGATTTTAATAAAGTTGCTTATGAACGGGGCGTAGAATTTATACGATAGGCCAAGACGATAAAAAAATTCAATATTCTTCGCTGTTTGAAAGATGCATAGCGAATTATCGGTCTTCAAAGTCGATGGACTGCTATTAACAATAATTAGGGTATTGTTAACTCTTGGAATTTTTTCAATGAATTCCGAAGGTATGCATTAGGTCTTGTACAGGGACATGCATGAACCCATACCAAATGAGTTGATTATGTGACTTGTGTACACTGTGCTAAGTCTAGTAGAACAATGCCGTCGTGTGTGATTTCCAATTATGTTTCAAATTGACTCAGTGATATTATCATGTTACTCTCAGTCAGAATATTGGCAAATGTACACTCTAAGCGTACAGTCTCTGTTCTTGCTATTCTCAAATTCTGTGTGCCAAATAAGTCCAAAATAATAAATCCGTGATTTTTTTAACATACTGAATCAGCTATTTCATTTTTAAACAATTGAGAGTCATAATCTTGGGACTGCAGGGTCAAATTGTGAACAGTTATAAATGATTTTTTGTCAATTAAGGAAGTGTATCGAAGAATACCGTACCTTTTGCTCACGAGGCTGGATAGGTCAAAAAAATTAAAATCGTGGGGGGATTTTGTCTAGAATATAGTGTTGCTATTACTTTTTAAACCTAACAAAGCACATTTTTAAGGGACTGTTCTATTGATAAAGGATAAATTGCTATCGCTATGAGAGCCAATGGCACTGTTACGTTTATTGGTTGCCGTATGGACAACAAGAAGTTTAATTTTTTGACAATTGGCTCTTAGGTTTTCCACTGCCAATGCAAACGAACCCATAGCTTGTTTTTTTTGAACTTGGAGAATTGCTGAAATGATAATGACATTTGGATTGGGTGCTACAAGAATGGTTTTTATCAACATGGAATTCATAGGGGCGATCTATAGCCTCATGACAGTCTTGACATTGGGGGGTAACCATTGGGATATATTGAATACCTCATGATTAAATTTTCACAATGAATGATGCTTCACGATCACTGCAGGAGTAAACTCACCGTCAGCATCAACATCTGATCTATATTTATAGCCCAATTATTGTCCTCTCAGCTCCTTGTACGCCCTTGACGTCATCATCATAAATCGTTTGTAGCTTGCATAGTTTGATAGATTATTACTAGTGCTCACCAATATTTTATGAATAAATACATTAATTTGTTTCAATAGGTTGAGTAGACTACAGTTTTCATAGGAGACACCATCGCCGGCATTTGGAGTCATTTTATCTGTCCTTTTCTTCGTCACAATATTTAAATCAATAAATGTTGACTACAAACCAATGAAATAGTCTTCATTAGAAAATATTTGAAATTGTATATTTTCTAAGAGGGGTTGTTGGGTGTTAACTTGCTCATAATAACCATACTTGACAGTGAAATCAATATTTTCAGAACTGAATAGATTCAATTATGAACTAATTGATGGTTGTGATTCCATATGGGGGAGATAACTCATCCTAAGAGAAGAAACCCTTCTATGACCTAACACTACGCTACTTTTTTTTCTTCTTCTGCTGACTAGTCGTCCTTTTTCTAGTCCTTAGAGTCTTTGTTGATTTTCCTTGGTTTCTGCTTGGGTCAAGACTGATGAATGAATGACGCGAACGCTTCCTTTTCTATCCTTCCCCAGTTTGTCGATAGTTTAGGTGCTCACCAACGGTTCTTGCTGAAGATCTAATATTTTCCTTAAGACTCTCCTTTAAATTCTTGCCCGACCCCTAGTCCTGTAGTGTGGAAGCAGCAAAATTTGATGCAGCAGGTACAAGATATTTTCTGGCAAGGGGTAGTGCAGAACGAAATAGCTTAGCAAACCAGCTACCAAGACCATTGCCCGACATTGTAGCACGCCCTTTGTAGTATTCCAATTCACTACCTATTTGACGTCGAATCAAAGAAAAAGCATAGCTATCGATATTAGAACAGACAATTGAAATTCTCATATTTTTCATTTTAAGTGACTTTGCTGTCTATGAAAAGGCATCGGAAATGACCAGTACTTGCTGCTAAGCCTTTTTCTATTGGTAGAGAGTTACCCAATTCATTACTTAGTCTTAACTGACAGTGTTCCAAATATGAATTGTTTATAGGAACATAATGAAGATACTTTATATCATAGGGATGAACAATTTCAAGAGTTGTTTTTCGTTAAAGAACACTTAGAAGGGGGATATTTGAATTACCGATCCTCGGTGTTTCCACAAAGGATTCATAGATAAATATGCAAGAGTCCGAGGCAAAATCAGGTGGATAATCAGCAAAAATAACTCAATCCCTTCCATAAACACTGCAAGCATTTTCCCCACTGATTATTGTCTGTGTAAAGCCAGAAAAGTCTTTACACTTATCATTGAGAATAATAGGTTCAGTATCAGCATATAAGATAATGCGAATCATACTTAGTTTCAATGAATAATTAATATGGAATATATAATTATTAAGATATAAGATTTTTCTATTGAGTGCATAACAAAAATTTACTCTAGTGTTTTTATTGGTAAATGTCAATCTTGCAAAAGGTTATAAACAAGAATTAAATACCTCAGCCCATTCTCAGTCAGCTTAGCCTAACCAGTTAACTCCCTAGATAAATGATTTAACTTATATATCATACTCGCGATCCCTTATAAGAATCTAATAGGTATTTTTTAGAATATAGTTGACAAGACTCACTTCAAACGCACAGTCAAATTTGTTGGCAGTGGAAAGTTTTTTCCAAAAACACCGAGTTATATTCAACTCGCTTTAGAGAAAATCAGAAATGTTTGACATGAATGTTAGATATACATCATGGGGCATTATCAGTATCTTCAACACTAATCAAGAAATAAAAATCAGAGTTGTGTCCTAAACGATAAACCAGTAACTGTTTCTAATCCCTGTGACTACGTGTCTTTAATATCTTTTCAATTTGATAGATTTCACTTGAATTTTTAACTTTTTGCAATTCAAAGTCATAAAACCCGCTGAAAATCTCCTCATCCTTGTTATCACGCAGTCAATAAATTATTGGCTAAGTGCTTGCGATTTGTGCCACTTTTAAGAGTTCCGATGCCAATTAGTAATTCACCTTCTCAAAAACATTAGTTTTTCCAATAATTTGATCAGTATCACCAACCCTGCATTTATTTTTACTTTTCTTTACAGTCAACTTATTGGAATATTGTTTAAGAAATGTGTCAATTGTGTCATAATCAGACTAATGAAGCTTCGTTGGTACAGAGTTGTTCAACGGTCGATGAGGCCGTTGATTATGAATCCACGTGTTTTTTAGAAGATTTTGAATATAACCAGGTGCGTTTTACAATGAGAAATTCCTTGAAATTAAAAGTCAAACATTTCTTACTAATAGTTTGTCGCATTCAGCCTCTATAGAACGGTGATTATAATAGAATAGTGTAAAATAATTATCAAGTAATTTTGCAACCATGGGATGAAAAAACTAACCAACGTGATCTGTTTGAATTTTTTTTATATGAATAATGTTTAAGAATATTTTCCATGGACTGAGGAGTTTCAACGCTCCTATTTTATTTCGGTGGATTCTATTATGCATAGCCACTGTAAAAACTGATAGCAAATAGGGCACACTTCTACAGCGTATTGTGTCGTCGCTGTAGCTAATCAAGGGTTAGCAAATCCGCTTACATGCTGTAAAATTGGTGAGATGCTTTAGGATTTCGATATTTATTGGCACGAAGCCTCTGATTTCCATGCAGAGTGTAGCTTGATTCATTTTGTAGCTAGTCTTGTACATTTTTAGTGTAAACACCAGTGACTTTGAAAAGGCTGACGGGGGAGCTTAAACTCCCTACTTCGGCAATATTTTTATAAGCACATTTCAGAGCTCCAAGCATCTTGAATGTAAGATCGATGTGTAATGGCCACTACCCTATTGTATACGGGCTGGGGGCGGTGGTGGGGATTGTGTTGATGATTTAATGTACCTTTATTTTTGTCTAATTATCAGCGATGTCAATGTATTCTACGACATTGGTCTCAAATCTTTTTCTTCAACCTTATTTTTTGTTGGTGTCAATGTTGTTGTTAATAATGGAAATGATGCCTATTCCTTTAATTTTTTTTAGAATTTTTCTATTGCTAATAATAATGTTGGAAATATTCATTTTATTTAGAAGGTTGTATAGATAATTGTCAAACGATAAAATTCCTTAGCAATTTATAACCATGTTATACATCCAATCAAGTAGATTAAAGATCTTGCCCTGAATATTAATCTCTTTCCCGTTACTCTGAATTTGAATATGATATTAAACCCTTTCCAAGAGATGGGCTAGGAGTCGTGTTCATGTTTCATGATATGAGTGGGGCACGAGATTTCTAAATCTAAAAACAAATTAATCCAATTACCCCTTCTGTAATTTTCTTCCAGTATACTCTTGAGAAGATGGTTCTATTTTTGGAGTCACATCCAGCAGAAGCAGCAGCAGTGGGTTTCGACTTATAAGTTTTATGTTTGTTCATTCGGTGAATTGCATCTTGAAGTAAAAGCAGTTTTTTATCATCTTCAATATTTTCGTTGTCGAGGAATTTATTCGGCCTGTTTTCAAAGTGTTTGACAGGTGGGAGAAAGAGTTCTATTGGAGTCGATTTATTGTTTTTTGCCAGTTTTACTAGATTAAACTGTTTATAAGTCGCGCACTTATTGGCAGTAAAAGTGTTAATAAGCTACTGACCGGCAAAAGAAGTCGTACTCTTTCAAAATCCTGTACTTTAGTTTGAGATGTCCCTGCCCTTAAACTGGAATAATGTTGCTTTGCTTGCTGCCTAATAACCTCTGGCACTAGGTTATTACCCTCGGTTAACTTTAAACAAATTTTAACTATCATATGATGGAAATCATTATAAAAACCATATTTTGGTATGGACTCCCTTACTGGAGGTTTTAAAGCGCTTATAATTGAAAAAAAGTGTCTATTTTCCTGTAGTTTTTTTAGTATCATGGTAGCTACTAATAGGTCTTTTTGTTGCTCACGGGGAAATATACTGTAATTTTATTGTCAAAATTATCCGTGACTACGCTCAGATTGTTGTGTGTATTTTTATTAAACTCTAATATGATGTAACCGTTGAGTTTATTAGTTACTTGATTGTATGCTTAGAACCTACATTTGGGGGCTCCTGGATTAATGTGTCTATTGATTAATTACTAAGTTAGAATCACGAACAATTCTGTGGACGATATAGTGGATGCAGTTCAATGCATGTGTTCGAATACATTTACTCTTATGAAAGAGATTAAGTCGAACCAGAATAACAGAAATCTGTCCATAATGAGAGTGAACAGTGATCAACTTAAGTATTTCATCGGAACATTATTACATAGCTTTAGCCAGACCATCAATGATCAACAAAGAATTTGTTCCAATAAGTCTGAAAACATAAATTCCCTGTAAGAATTGTATTTGTACCAATGCTGTCCTGACAATTGCTTTTATTTTAACCCGTGACTCATGCCAAATACTTTAACAATAGTATATTTTTTTCGGATTTAACAAAAAGACTATTTTATAATTCTTAACAATTTTAGTTAAGAGTGTTGTTTTGACTGATACTGAGAGTCCAAAAAGAAACCATCTGAATGGTGTTTTAGATTGATAAATGCTCCCTTCAATGGGTCACCTAGAAAACTAGCTGTACACTATGACTGTCTAATGACTAAATAATTTTCCTATGACTACTCCGTTAAAGAAGAATAATAATAATAAAGAAGAAGACGAATAATTAATAATATTTTCCTTTATTAAATTTAAAAAGGTAAATATACTTTTAAAAAATTCTACATTGAGAAAGGCACATTAAACATGAAAAAAAACACACTTTTTCAATTTATTTACAATAAAAAATATAACAATTGCATAAGCAGTAGAAAAAAAAACACTTGAAAAAATAAACTTTTTTTTGTTTATTTATAGAAAAATACATCATTTATTAGACTAATGCACTTAAAATAATATCATATCACTATTATTTACAGCATTTTAAATTTTGGGGTCCCTCTTCCCCCCGGGGGGGCAGCCGCTGCGGCGGCCGGGGACGGGCCGGGAAGCACCGGGCGCCGGGAAGCGGGGGCCCGCTGTGGTGGGCCGGGGCCGGGGGCTGATATTAAGGACTGTAAATTGAACTGTCGTGCACACACACACACATACCTATAAAATTGTTTGTGAGAAAGAAAAAAAAGAATTAAAAAAAAACACCTAATTACCCAAAAAACCCTCCCACCCAATTTAAACTTTTTTTTTAAATGAATTAAATTTGATTTACCTATGTCGAGTTTTGTCATTCAATACATGAAATAAGAACGGTGGAAAATTAAAAATTTAACGTGTGGTAGTAACGTAACACCAACCACAAGTTCAAAGACTTTGTCCGATATGGCAGACATTGCGTTTTTCTCAATTTTAACCGTATATTTTTTAAATTGTATAGAGAGAATCGCCATGGTATTCACCCTTGGTGCTAAACTACGTTTCAAAGATTTTTCATACAAACACAAATCTAAATAATTTGTTAAAGAGTGTGTGGGCAACCACTTGGAAATTTGTTCCATGTCCTAGCGGGGCGATTATAAAAGGTTAACCTTCAGACCGGGAAACACACCACTTGATATCAGATTGCTACTCATTTCAGATTTTAGCATCAACAATTGATTCTGGGCCTGATGTTTCACACGCTCTGGGTGGAGGAATTTGTTCAAATTAGTGTAGTATATTTGTGAGCTATTTTACTCGCCATTTTCCAAATCACTCTATAGATTTTCAGTTTTGACTTCTAACGGGAGTGAATCAGTGTCCCGGCAATACACTTGAACTTGTCTCTTAATTAGCCACTGTAACTCGCACACATTGTAATGAAATGGAAACACGAGTATCTTGGATGTTTGAGATATTTCGATTCGGCCTACACTATTTTTGCTAGATACACTGCTTCTTTTTATTCGATGTAGAAACACCATATTAGAGTCTATGATTGTGAATGATGTAAAGTTTGGATCCGAAAAGATACGGGTATAATTTTAGGAGCTGATTATACTTGTAGATAAACTTTTGTGCCGTACGCCTTTGCAAATTTGACTGAACTCTGATTTCAATATAAGTTCTTAGATTTCTTTTTCAACTGTCGCTTTCACTTGTGAACATTTACTGACAGAGCTATAAATAAACATTTTCAGGTTAGGATTTTCATCAAATTTGAGGGCTCTATGAATTTCTTTGACCTTGAAACCATTGGCCACCATTCATTTCAATAGCACGTGATGAACAATGATATTCTGTTTTGGGTTGAGGTTAGCAAATAGTTTTTGTTTTGAAGGTACCTAGTGTATACTCCCGTGCTCAACTAAAGATAAATTGTGGGTTCTAAGAGAGTCTCTAGCCACCGGTCAATTTATCAACGGAAAAACAAAGTTTTTTATCGAGTCATGGGTTTCCATAGGTCTTTCACCATCAAGTTCAAAAAACCATCCCTGTGTCACATTCTCATCACAACTTATCGTATTAAGTAAATTTAAAGCACGCTGATTATCAAACTCGCTATAATTTACACACGGTAAACAGTAGTGATACATTGACGATGAGTAAACATAATCCATATCTAAAAAAACGTCGTCCAACTGTTCATCGGTTTGCTGTCCACTCGGATCAATTTTCATGGTACGATCCTCGTGAAAAACATAGCCCAACCTGCATGATCGCTCATCAAACAGATGCTGATACACTATGACAATAAGACATAATTCCTATTGTCTGATTTTGCGTATCAATTATATCAACGAAAGGTTGGTGAAAAAATAATGACCCAAATTAAACCCGAAGTCCTCAGACATTTTATCTATATTCACGATAACAATGTCCAAAAAAGTTAGTACGTTACTCGCCAAGTAGAGTTTGCAATAATTCCACCCATTTTACATCCGCCCTGTGTAAAAAACCTCTTAGCAAATTTATATTCGCTAGTGGTGCACTCACTCTCAGTAAGAAAATTGTAAAAAGATTCAATGGGCGGTATTGGCAGCTCTTGTAGACGTAAACAAGATTGGTAATAATCACAAGGATATATACGGTTAAAAGATAATAAATAAAAAATTTCATCATCGTAACCACGCTGTTTAAGGAGGGAGGAGGTCTGTTGATTTGCGTTCTTCTTGAACCTGAATTCATTCACTTAGATATCTGGGAAAGACCTTTAAATGGTGTACGAAGCGGATTTATTTCAGGCACGTCTTACCAACGTCAACTATTTTCCACATGAATTCTAGAAGCAATAGCATTTCCGATGATTTGTGTAAGATATTATAATAAAAAGAACCATATATCCATGCGTCATATACAACTCCTCCCTGGGCAATGTGGGCCAACGCCTGAAGAAAAAAATTTAAGTCGTAATTTGAATTATGTATAAAAAGAGGTAAGAAATATTGTTGTCTAACATTTAAATTGCATGATTGGTGTGCTACCCCTATAAAGTTACTCCCTCCCGATGTAATTTCCTGCCACAAATGATCATGGTCGATCACCTTCCTCCTCCCCCCATTCCCAACACCATCATCAAATTCTCCCTTGCAAACCCAACACATATTTCGATTTTTAATGGCCACTATGTCATCTGGTAATAAGAGCAAAGGATATTCTGTATAGCGAAAGTATTAAAATATTATATTTACCGTGTTGATTAGACCGACCAGTGCCAAGCACAAAAAATCATTCTCTTCACTCAATATCTCCCATACGCCCAGAACTTGTCTAACATTGTTATAATATTGTTGTGTGTGACCGTAAGAGACTCTATTTGCCTTATACATTGTAAAGCATTTTAAATTCGATGTATCGCAAACAGTTCTAGGTCTTGCTTTGCAGATCAAACCAGGTTGATTGCTCTTCTAGGACATGTTTTTAACTTTTTCTAAACGTTAGGTTATTCTATCTCTGCTTATTGTCTTCACAGCCTGGTATCCATGATGTTTACAGTGTTTCTTGTGAGGCTTTAACTTTAAATCAGAGCGAAATCTTGAGAAACATGTTGGACAGTAATAACACGTACCATTCCGCTTTTTACCCTCACCTAGAACCCTACTAATATCCGTAATTGGATTGAAATGACCAATTGAATCGGAGTCCGTGGGTGGGGTGTATAGAAGCCACACCCAATGTTCTACTATTTCATTTGAAGGAGGCAGCACTGGAAAAAATACACCCGTCTTATCAGAACGCTGACCCTCTTAAAACTCTATTTTATATTTTAACACCATTACATAAATCTTTAAATATGTGTTATCCCGCTCCAAAATATATATTTCTTTCAGAATCACGGGAAATTGAGCATTTAAACAATTAAAATCTAGTTTGGGGAACTTTGAACCCTCCCTACCATTAACTGCCATTTTATCCAACTTTTTCTTAGATGCATCTTTGTGCAGAGATCTGTATGCAGCAATCAAAAATGTATACTTGAAACACTGTAGCGTTATATCAAAATAGATTTGTTGTACCCCTTTACAACCCTATAATTTTGAATGATATTTTAATAAAATATTCCCTGCTTGACCTTTCAGGCAAAAACAGCTTTTAAAAGTGCAAATTTTAATACTTAGAGTTTCAATAAATAAAGCCCCAGATACCCTACCCCCCTCGTTATAAAATTCACCCTGACAGTGAATACTGTTATTTCAAGTTAGAAAAACCTTGTGATAGTTTAATAAAGTTAGGTGAATTGACATGCACTATCTATGACAGAACTTCGAACACATCTGACCCACATTGTCATTTAAAAAAATAATTCTAGCGCTTTGGGTGCGTTGAAACCGACTCCGCCCCCTCTAACCCCTTGTTTTAGTTCAAAAGTGGTTTAAATCTTATCTGTATATGAATGTATAATGACCAAGAAATCAGGTATTATATCCTCCGCCCCTAAAACGATGAAGGAGTTACTAAAATCGATACTGTAGAGCAGTGTGTGGTGCAGGGGAGAGTTGGACAAAAATAGTATGTTAGAAGGGGTACTGATGTTGTTGTTGTTGTTGTATTTTTACTACTACTAGATACATAATTGAGTGGTATAGTGGAGGGCGACTATGAATGGTCAATAACACCACCACCACTTCCAGCCTGCCAAATCGAATTTAGTGATGGTTACGCAAGGCCTCCTAGTACATATTCCCGGGTTTTAGAAGATAACTAGCTGAACCAGTATGGTTAGTCTTCTGCCTCACTTTTAGTGTAAGGATCTGGTTCAGATGCACTAGTAACATCCTCTAGATGCTCATGCATAAAATTATATACTCACACCAGATCCCGAATCTTGTCAAGATCACAGTTTATGTTATCTTAGCGAGCTATGTCCCCAAATACATCATTGAAAAAGCCCTTATGCCATTCCATATTCTCGAGACGGAGGGCAGCCTAAGCAATGAGTTCTGTGGGCGGTAAGGTTGTTGGTCATGCGAAGTATGTTACTTCAACACTTTATGGTGGCGACGGTGATATAACAATAATCTGTAGAAAAAAAAGTTTAATTTCGTATTTGGAACAAACATTATTTTTGTAAAGGTGGTCAACCGTGCCGAATTTTTGTATACATAGTTAAACCCTTTGATCAATTAAAGGAAGAAGAATGAAAAAGTTACATTGCCATATGTCTTTCATAACGGAAATCAAATATTTTAAAATTATATTTCGTATTATACATAAAAATTTAGTTTTATTCTTAACGGATAATTTAGAACAAGAGAATGATATATAAAACACGTGGTTTTATTCATTCCATTTGTGCAATGGATACACAAACTATGGGTCTAACTCTAGAGCATGGCTTTCTTTAATTACACTTTCGACAAATTTCGACAATTGTCAACCAATTAAGCCGGATGTATGAATACTTGCTCTTCAGCTTCAATTAATGGAAACGAGTCCTATACATTTATTGCTGGTGTAGGTATAACTTTTTCAACAATCTAAATTTTCCTACGTTCTTCGGCAACACATTTGTTTGAAATACTGGACGTAGTTGGCCTAGACTAAATAAATCATTTTAAGAGAGATGAACTTTTTTTCTCCTTCCATATCAATAATTAATGTGGAGTTAAAACGCCGAGTGGTCCTTTTAGAGCCCCCAGGGAGGTCCTTTGGAAGTTGGGAGCTTCCTTTAGGGTAGGATGATTAAAGCCCCTTTCGAGTTTGTGTATTAAAGCTAACAACACCGTTCAAATAGAACAGCCTCAACTTCGGTCTTAAAAGAATCTTATAAAATGCCTTGAAATGCCTTGATAAAATAGATAGTTGAATTGACCAGACCTAAGTTCATCCGCACACTACTTTTTGATATCGCCGCGAAGACATAATTTTACTATATTATAAAGTCTTTTTTCCTGTATTAATTGATTATCGAAGATAGGCAAAATGTTAATTCAAGCTCTCAGTGCAAGGAGTACTTAATATTCATATGATATAGATCGGCGGATTCGAAATTTAAGTGTAGTGTTGGGACTAATTGATAGAAGGCGGATGGAAACAAAAGGTTAGTGCAAAAACATATACCATTTTAAGCATGGTTGTTCAAATGTCAAATTTGAAATAGTGAATTGTTTTTTTTTTATATAGTTAGTTTGTTTGAGAAATTAATTGGATTTTTGCATAAGAAAACACCTTTCTCAAAGGAAAAATTACATGTAAGATTTTATAGAAATGTATGATAAGTTATTTACTACTTCCGTGTTATAAATATTTTTTATATACTACTAGTTTGGCTAAGAAAAGAAAATGAATTAGGATTATTATAGAATAGCTTAGGAACAAATTTAAGTTTGATTCATCAAAAGTTATGTACTTAAGAAAATTTGCATTATTTTTGAAAACGCAGAAAGAAAAAAATTATGTACATACGCTTAAAAATTCTGACTGGGCTTCGTTACCTAAAGTCACTGTAATAAAAATAAGGAGGTTAACCTCATGATCTTGAGTAGATTGGGCAGAGGCATTTTGAGAAGCAGCCCACTCTCTTTTCAACTTCTTTCCAGGGTATGTAGACGTTTGTGCAGAGGCTCCGGGCATTAAAAGTTGCGTGGCCTTTTGCTGTTCCAAAGCATGTATAATTGGACTATCATATTTGATGATAGAAGGCCTTGCTGGTTACATCAATGTGGATTCGTTCTATCTTGGTTTTTTTTCCGTAGGGGGGTAATATCACGAATTCTCTTCCGTAAAAAGAAGGCAAAATTTAGCCTGAAAAAAAACAACTCCCTTTTTCTACTTGGTTGGATAAATCCTTAATACTTCAAATTGTGCCCTCTTCTTGCGTTAAGGTAAAAAGTTAATCGCTCGTTAAGCTGTGATATGCATTATGGATCGAAGGTGCTCCTATTATTTATTTCTACACCTACCTTCTTCTTACTGATAAATATAGCCGTATTTTGTATTGTCCTCGTTAGTTTATCTCTGTAGAGACTAGTTATAAAATCCTTTATTAAAATTCAGTTGTTTTTCTTGTGAGTTCATTTTAAAAAAATTTCTATTCAGAAAATAATTTTATTAATATATTGATGAAGTGAATCAATAATCTGACTATAATAGCCATAGCTATTTTATATATAGCCTATTGCAGCCTTTATGAGAAAAACCAAGAGTAATGCGTAAATAATAAACTATTTATTTAAGTATACCATAGACGTGAAGAGTATATTCTTCGATTAATTCCACTTTGATATATATACGTGATGTATCTCGGATAGTTTCAGTTAAAATTTATATGTATCTCAATTAATTTACTATATTTTTGACTTTGAAAAGACGATTTTGCCGTACTGTAAGCTTTTCGTGAATAACATACTGCTAATTATGATAGTACGAAAAACATGTCATTAATCAGGCCCGGGTGAAATCAGGCACTGCATTAGGACGAATGTTGTGTAAATTATTAATAATCATAACTGATTATTGCATTTTAAAATTGACGAAACATCAGCAATATTTTCCTTTTGTTTGTTTGTTCAGGTTTCAAAGAGTTAAATATTTTGTATATTAAGCAACTAAGAAGTAATCATCTTTCAACTGTTATCCCAATTGTTATAATGAGCTTATCTCTTCACGAATAGCCAATCAGATGAATCCTTGCAGTAATGTTTCGAAATCCATGCGCATCTGGTCGTCGTTATTTGTCTCTTTAAAGCAAATTATTCTTTTTTAGAAAAATTAATTGAAAGTTCAAAAAACAGACATTTTCGTTCTCACAAATTTAATTATCATTCTTGATTGTTTAAAAATTGTTACCAAAGCTACAGATTAGCTCAGCCGTCACGAAAAAAAATGGAGGATTTTTGCTACAGATTTTGTTTCGGAAATTTCGATAAACAGGGGTGTTTTCCTCTTCTTATCCACGACGAATTTATCGATTTATTCTCTTGGCTGGTTAACTCTTTCAATATGAGGATCGCAGTTCGTTCACCTAAACCGGTTCACCTTTTATTACTTCCTTATATGCGCTTTGGTTTAAGAAATTTATATGCGCGCTTTTAACTTGCTTTTAGGATATTCAAATTAACAATTTCTACATTATGCCTTATCTTTCTCTAGCTTTTAACTCCCTTTACGGGTTTATTTCTACAGATTAAAATTTATCTCATGTCGGTTTTTTTTTTTAAAGGTTGAGTTAATAGGCCAAAAAATTTGGATTAGATACCGCTAATTTAAATGTTTTTTAAGCCGTTGGTTTTATTTTTTTTTTATATGCGTTAATTCTTTTTTGAGTAAGAATGTGTTGCGCTTCTGTCTGCATGTCTGTATAACATTATTGATTATTCAATGATATTTCCTTTTGTTATTTGATTTTAATTGTTAATGCTCTGTCTTAAAGTCTGGGGATATTTTGCCCTCTTATTTATTGTGTTTAGGTTTACAAAGACTTGAAGGTAGCTCATTTTATATTACTTTATGACTCTAATATGTTTCAAAATGGAGGTCTCGGTCAAGTTCACCTGTTGTGGGTATGATTAATTTATATTTTACCCCCTTGGTACATGTTTTTACTCTACCCATGCTTTCTTATGGTTTTTTGTCAGGGGCTATGCCCCCCTTAAATTTTAATTTACTAGTAAAACGTTTTTTTTTTTTTTTTGGAAATAAAGAATTAAATTTTAAAAACATTTAAAATTTAAAAATATATTTTTTTAAAAGTTAATAATATTTGGTGTAATAAAACAAATTTTTTAAAACAAAATGAAAATTGGAATGTAGTGTATGAACATTTTATAGGGTTTTTGCTTGAGTACATTATACGTTGACAAGTTTTAAAAAAAACCTGCTAATCAAGTTACCGTATATGGAGTAACCGCCGCTCTCTCTCTCTGTTTGACCCCAAAAAATGGGTGTTAGCTCAGAAAACCCGTCCGCTAAGACATGCATCGTTCATAGTAATAGGTGACTGACCTGTGTTATGCTAATGCACGAGTTAGACTACACTGTATATTCATGCCTCAGGCGAGAGGTAAGGCATATTACGCAATCACTACTCGGACCTTTAACACTGTTACTACTTCTGAAGGTATATATTACAGTTGTGATTACAAAAGTAGACCTGTAAATAGAGACAGTATGAGAGGAAGAAGAAGTGAACTAGTTATTAAACATTTAAGAAGCAAGCCTAGCGCTTTCTTAATTATATCTTTCCGAAGGTACTTTTTACACAGTGTAAGCCTACTCACAGTAGATGAGCGGGAGTGAGTGTGGAGTGTCGGTGTAAGAGGAAATGCAGGCAGCTTAAATGACGAAAGAAGGAAGATGTAGCATTCCGCCTAATTCCCGCTTAATGCTTGTGCTTAATTCCCTGTTGTGCCTATACCACACTTGTGCTTACTTAATGCTTGTGCTGTGCTTAGATGTTGCTTTTCTTTTTAGGTAGCCTGGGTCAATAAAAACAGTCTACCAAGCGTGAAACTACCACAAATCAGCACCGACAAAAAAATTAAACCCAAAACGAGCAGGTAATACAATAAATAACAGAGTTAAAGTCAAAACAAGCAGAATTTAACATGAGTAGGGATCAAACCCCTATGCCTTTCCAAGGCCAGAATATAATTTTAACTTAACTAAAAAAATATAAATGTTTTTACTTTTATAACTTTAATAAATCAAATAATATTATCATTTTGATTTCTAAATATCAGTATATGTATATTCAATGACAATGCACAATGCACATTCATTTGTATTTTTTTCAGTAAAGGGCAAATTATGTTCTGGCCTTGGGAAGGCTTAGGGGTTTTGAGCCCTACGCCTGTTAATTTCTGCTCACTTTGAGTTTGACTCGGTTATTTATTGTAATTTCTGTTCGTTTTTGGTGTCATTTATTTATCGAAGCTCATTTGTGGTAGTTTCACACTTTGTAGATTATTGATTTTATTGATTGAGATTGATTTTATTTTTGCTCATTTTCGGTTTAATGGAGTTCTTTTTATTTTCTTTGAAAAACTTATTTTGTGTAAAAAGTTGTTTTAATTAATTTCTGTTCGTTTCATATTGACATTGTCTTTTCAGAAAAAAAGAAAATAATTCTTTAAATATTTTCCTGTTTCTAAGACTTTCTAATTTGGGCTGCTATTTGTATGCTGGAGAAAATTTTTTAGAAATATTAAACAACATACACCCTTTGAAAAATCTGGACACAAATAGTGGTGTTTAGTTTAGTTTCATACCTCCACTAGTTGACATGAAATAGAAAACTGGATACCATTCGCAAAAAAAGTTCTGTTTACTTTCATTGATAGCGTAGATACACTTACACTATTTTGATTTGGTTAAATTTTACGAGCAGAAATAGCCCCGAAAGTTTGAATATAGTTCCCTCAGTCGTTCTTGGGATACTACTTAGATACATTATTGGAAATTAGCATTAACAAAGGGCATTTTGATTTAATCTTAAAGCAACATTTAGTTTTTACATAATGGGCAAATGGGTGGGTGGGTGTGGGAAGGGGACTAGTTGCCCTCCAATCGCTTTCAACTATTAAAAAGGGCATTAGTCCTTTCTATTTCTAATCGAATGAGCCCTTTTCGAAGTTCCTAAGAAAACTTCTTCGATATGAAGTGCCCTGGTCTAAACAAAAAAAGCATAATAATACATTGTACCCACTTCGATTTTTACTATACAAACCTAAAGCCTTCCCACCACTTTTGACTATCAAAAAAGGTACTAGCCCTTTCAATTTGCAATGAAATGAGCCCTTTTTGAGTTCTACGACAACGCTTTCTATAAACACCTTATATGCCACCAGGGCGTAAATTACAACCCTTGCCCTGAGGGCTGTGAGGGGGTTGTCATCCTCAAAGACCTAATTTCAAGAAATTTCAACTACGTTAAACAAAATGGCTGTCTCAAAATTTGGATCGGATGTGTTTGGGGAAAAGTAGGGTGTGAAAGGGGCGTTAGTTGCTCTCTAATCACTTTCAACTATTAAAAAAGGCACTAGTCCTTTCAATTTCAAATCGAATGAGCTCTTTTGAAGTTTCTACGACAACGCTATCAATAAAAGCCTTATATGCCCTAAGGGCATAAATTACGACCCTTGACCTAAGGGCTGTGAGGGGGTTGTCATCCTCAAAGACATAATTTCTGGACCTTTCAACTAAGTTGACCAAAATGGCTATCTCTAATTTTGATTGGTTATGTTTAGGGAAATGGTGGGCGTGAGAGGGGGGTAACTTGCCATCCAATCAACTTCGATTATAAAAAGGGCACTAGCCGTTTCAATTTCAAATCGGATGATTCCTTTTTGAAGTTTTTTCGACAACGCTTTCTATAAAAAAAAAAGACCTTATATGGCCCCAGGACATATTTACAAACCCTTGCTCTAAGGGCTATGGGGGAGTGTCATCCTCAAAAACATAATTTCCAGAGTTTTTAACCACGTAGAACAAAATGGCTATCTCAAAATTTTGATACGGTGTTTTCGGGGAAATGGTGGGTGTAAGAGGGATGTTAGTTATTCTCCAATCACTTTCGACTAATAAAAACGGAACAAGCCCTTCTAATTTTCAATCGAATGAGCCCTTTTCGAAGTTTATACAATATCACTATCTATAAAAACC
Source organism: Artemia sp. Qi Xiang Cuo (assembly GCF_049724085.1). Lineage (NCBI taxonomy): Eukaryota > Metazoa > Arthropoda > Branchiopoda > Anostraca > Artemiidae > Artemia > Artemia sp. Qi Xiang Cuo. Next base: position 66,483,359 of record NC_142803.1, on the reverse strand, counting down.
TTATATGCCCCCGGGGGAATAACTTACAATCCTTGCCCCGAGGGTTCTGAGGGGGTTATCATCCTCAATGACCTAATTTCTAAGACTTTTAAATACGTTGAACAAAATATCTATCGAAAAATTTTGATCTGAAGTGTTTGGGGAAAAAGTGGGTGTAAAAGGGGGGTTAGTCACCCTCAAATCACTTTCGACTATTAGAAAGTGCTCTAGCCCTTTGAATCTCCAATCAAATGAGCCCTTTCTCAAGTTTCTATGACAGAGCTTTCAATAAGAAACTTATATACCCCCACGACATAACTTACAACCCTTACCCTGAGGGCTGTGAAGGGAGTGCGATCCTCTTAGATGTAATTTCCGGACGTTTCAACTACTTTGAACAAAATGGCTATCTCAAAATATTGATTGGATGTGTTTGGATAAATGGTAGGTGTGGAAGGGGTGTTAGTTGCCTTCCAATCTCTTTGGACTATTAAAAAGCGCACTAGCCATTTCAGTTTTCAATCAAATATGCCTTTTTTGAAGTTTCTACGACAACGCTTTCCATAAAAAAAAACCTTCCATCCCCCCAGGGTAAAACTTACAACCCTTCCTTTGAGGGCAGTAGGGGGTTGTCATCCTCAAAGACTTAATTTCCCGAAATTTCAACTACGTTGTAGAAAATGGCTATCTCAAAATTTTGATTGGATATGTTTGGGGAAAAAGTGTGTGTGAGAGGGGGGCTAGGTGCCCTCCAATTACTTTCGGCTATTTAAAAGGGCACTAGCCCTTCGAACTACCCATCGAACGAGTCTATTTTGAATTTTCTACGACAACGCTTTCTATAAAAACCTTGAATGCCCCTAGGGGATAACTTACAACCCTTGCCCTTAGGGCAATGGCGGAGTGTCCTCCTCAAAAGCATAGCTTCCATCTGGAAATCAACTACGCTGAACAAATTCCTATCTCAAAATTTTGATCGGATGGGTTTGGGTAAACGTTTGGCGTGGAAGGGGTGTTAGTTGCCTTCCAATCACTTTCGACTATTAAAAAGGACAAAAGCCATTTCAATTTCCAATTGAATGAACATTTTTCGAAGTTTCTACGACAATTCCTTCGATACAAAGTGCCCTGGTCTAAGATAAGAAACCAAAAAAAAAAAATAACAATACATTTTGCCGACAACGTTCTTTATTTAGACAGCGCTATTGCGCTGCCTATGATACTATAGTTACTATGGCATCAAGTATATATAGTATATATGATCAATATCAGTAATAATGTTCGCATGCGCTTTGTTTTCCATGAATTCATCTTTATATTCATTAGTGATATTGTCTATCAATACTCTTTCTATTTTACCAGTGATTTCACTATCTATTCTCACTGTGACACACATGTGATTTCATTATTCTCACACTATTTTTGCACAGGTAACAGCTCTGGCACGTAGACAAGACTTGATTTATAATGTTGCTAGGATAGTACACCTGTCTTCTTTTTACCTTCCATTGAATAATAATACCCGACAGATGGTCGTATGATTTAAGTTAACTTATGTTAATAACTTATGGCAACTTATGTTAATTTCTGCTCGTTTTGAGTTCGACTCGGTTATTTATTATAATTTCAGTTCGTTTTGGGTTTCATTTATTTACCGATGCTGATTTGTAGTAGTTTCACGCTTGGTAGATTATTTGATTTTACTTTTGCTTATTTTTTGTTTAATGGAGTTCTTTACTTTTCTTTAAAAAACCTCTTTTGTGAAAAACTGTTTTTAATTAATTTCTGTTCGTTTTATAATCACATAATCTTTTCAGGGAAAAAGAAAATAATACTTTAAATTTTTTCGTTTTTTAAGACTTTATAGTTTGACCTGCTATTTGCATGCTGGAAAAAAATTTTCAGGAATTTTTAACGAAATACATCTTTTTAAAAATCTGGACACAAAAGTAGTTTCTAATAAAGTTTCATACCTAATTGATCTGAAACTCTAGTTGATCTGAAATGGCAAACTTGATAGCATTCGCAAAAAAATCTGTTTACTTTCTTTGATAGCTTGGATACGCTTACGCTATTTTGATTAGGTTAAATTTAAAGACCAGAAGTAGCCTTGAGAGTTTGAACATAATACCCTCAGTCCTTCTTGGGATACTGCTGAGATGCCTTATTGGGAATTAGCATTAACACAATGCATTTTGATTCAATCTTGAGGCAACATCTAGATTTTAATCATAATGGGTAATGAGGGTGTGTGTGGGAGGGGGATTAGTTGCCCTCCAATCACTTTTGACTATTAAAAAGGGTATCAGCCCTTTCTGTTTTCAATTGAATGAGCCCTTTTCGTAGTTCCCACGACAACTCCCTCGATACGAAATGCCTTGGTCTAAACAATAACAACAACAAAAATAATACATTATACCCACATCGATCTTTACTATATAAATGTCAAGTCTTCCTATCACTTTTGACTATTAAAAAGGGCACTAGGCCTTTCGATTTTCAATCGAATGGACACTTTTTGAAACGACAATTCATTCTATAAACACCTTATATGCCCCCAGGGCATAAATTACAACCCTTACCCTAAGGGCTGTTAGAATGGTTGTCATCCTCTACCAGAAAATTTCAACTACGTTAAACAAAGTGGCTATCTCAAAAGTTTGATTGGATGTGTTTGGGGAAATGGTGGACGTGAGAGGGGCGTTAGTCGCTCTCCAAGCATTTTCAGCTACTAAAAATGGCACTAGTCCGTTAACTTTCCAATCAAATGATCAATTTTGAAGTTTTTACGACAACATTTTCAATAAAAACATTATATGCCTCCAGGCCATAACTTACAACCCTTGCTCTGAGAAGGCGGGGGGGGGGTAGAAATTCTCAAAGACCTAATCTCCAGAACTTTCTACTGCGTTGAACAAAATGGCTATCTGAAAATTTTGATTGGATATGTTTGGAGGAATGGTGGGCATGAGAGGGGGGTTAGTTACCCTCCAATCACTTTTGACTATTAAAAAGGGCACTAGCCCTCTCAATTTCCAATTGAATGAGCCCCTTTTGAAGTTTTATGACAACTCTATCTATAAAAACCTTATAAGACCCCAGGGCATAACTTACAACCTTTGCCCTGGGGGCTTTTAGGGGGTTTGTCATCCTTCAATAAATAATTTCCAGAACTTTCAACTACGTTGAACAAAATTACTATCTCTAAACTTTGATTGAATGTTTTTGGTGGAATGGTGGGCGTGCGAGGGGGGTTTATTACTCTCAACTCACTTTCGAATATTAAAAAGGGCAATTTCAATTTCCAATCAAATGAGCCCTTTTTGAAATTTCTACAACAACTTTCTATATAAACCTTAGTTTCCCCCAGGGTATAACTTACAACCCTTACCCTGAGGGCCCTGAGGGGGCTATCATACTAAAAGACCTAATTTCCAGAATTTTTAACTACGTTGAATAAATGAATATCTTAAAACTTTGATTGAATGTGTTTGGGAAAATGGTGAGCAGGAGAGGGGTGTTAGTTACTCTCCAATCACTTTCAACTATTTAAAAAGGCACTAGCCCTTTCAATTTTCAATTAAATGAGCCCTTCTGAAGTTTCTACGACAACACTTTCAATAAAAACCTTACAAGCTCCCAGGGCATGGCTTACATACCTTGCCCTGAGGGCTGTGGGGGAGGGGTTTTCATCCTTAAAGACCTAATTTCCAAAACTTTTAACTAAGTTGAATAAAATGGCTATCTAAAAATGTTGATTGGATGTATTTGCTTTTAGAATGGCTATCTAAAAGTCACTTTCGACTATATAAAAGGGCAGTAGCCCTTTGAATTTTAAATCGAATGAGCCTATTTTAAAGTTCCTACGACGACACCTTCTATAAAAACCTTATATGCCCCCAGGGCATAACTTATAACCCTTGCCCTTAAGACTGTGGGGGGAATGTCCTTCTGAAAGGTATAATTTCCCAAACTTTAAGCTGCGTGGAACAAAATGGCAATCTCAAAATTTCGGATATAATAATACCCGAAAGATGGTCGTATGATTTAAGTTAACTTATGTTAATAACTTATGGCAACTTATGTTAATTTCTGCTCGTTTTGAGTTCGACTCGGTTATTTATTATAATTTCAGTTCGTTTTGGGTTTCATTTATTTACCGATGCTGATTTGTAGTAGTTTCACGCTTGGTAGATTATTTGATTTTACTTTTGCTTATTTTTTGTTTAATGGAGTTCTTTACTTTTATTGAAAAACCTCTTTTGTGAAAAACTGTTTTTAATTAATTTCTGTTCGTTTTATAATCACATAATCTTTTCAGGGAAAAGGAAAATAATACTTTAAATCTTTTCGTTTTTTAAGACTTTATAGTTTGGCCTGCTATTTGCATGCTGGAGAAAAATTTTCAGGAATTTTTAACGAAATACATCCTTTTAAAAATCTGGACACAAAAGTAGTTTCTAATAAAGTTTCATACCTAATTGATCTGAAACTCTAGTTGATCTGAAATGGCAAACTTGATAGCATTCGCAAAAAAATCTGTTTACTTTCTTTGATAGCTTGGATACGCTTATGCTATTTTGACTAGGTTAAATTTTAAGACCAGAAGTAGCCTGGCGAGTTTGAACATAATACCCTCAGTCCTTCTTGGGATACTGCTGAGATGCCTTATTGGGAATTAGCATTAACACAGTGCATTTTGATTCAATCTTAAGGCAACATCTAGATTTTAAACATAATGGGTAATGAGGGGTGGGTGTGGGAGGGGGATTAGTTGCCCTCCAATCACTTTCGACTATTAAAAAGGGCATCAGCCCTTTCTATTTTCAATTGAATGAGCCCTTTTCGTAGTTCCCACGACAACTCCTTCGATACGAAATGCCCTGGTCTAAACAACAACAACAACAAAAAATAATACATTATACCCACATCGATCTTTACTATATAAATGTCAAGCCTTCCAATCACTTTTGACTATTAAAAAGGGCACTAGGCCTTTCGATTTTCAATCGAATGGACACTTTTTGAAACGACAATTCATTCTATAAACACCTTATATGCCCCCAGGGCATAAATTACAACCCTTACCCTAACGACTGTTAGAACGGTTGTCATCCTCTACCAGAAATTTTCAACTACGTTAAACAAAATGGCTATCTCAAAAGTTTTATTGGATGTGTTTGGGGAAATGGTGAACGTGAGAGGGGCGTTAGTCGCTCTCCAAGCATTTTCAGCTACTAAAAATGGCACTAGTACGTTAATTTTCCAATCAAATGATCAATTTTGAAGTTTTTACGACAACACTTTCAATAAGAACATTAAATGCCTCCAGGCAATAACTTACAGCCCTTGCTCTGAGGGCGGGGGGGGGGTTGAAATTCTCAAAGACCTAATTTCCAGAACTTTCTACTACTTTGAACAAAATAGCTATCTGAAAATTTTGATTGGATATGTTTGGAGGAATGGTGGGCATGTGAGGGGGGTTAGTTACCCTCCAATCACTTTTGACTATTAAAAAGGCCACTAGCCCTCTCAATTTCCAATTGAATGAGCCCCTTTTGAAGTTTTATGACAACTCTATCTATAAAAACCTTATAAGACCCAAGGGCATAACTTACAACCTTTGCCCTGGGGGCTTTTGCGGGGTTTGTCATCCTTCAATAAATAATTTCCAGAACTTTCAACTACGTTGAACAAAATTACTATCTCTAAACTTTGATTGAATGTTTTTGGTGAAATGGTGGGCGTGCGAGGGGGGTTTATTACTCTCAACTCACTTTCGAATATTAAAAAGGGAATTTCAATTTCCAATCAAATGAGCCCTTTTTGAAATTTCTACAACAATTTTCTATATAAACCTTAGTTTCCCCCAGGGTATAACTTACAACCCTTACCCTGAGGGCCCTGAGGGGGCTATCATACTAAAAGACCTAATTTCCAGAATTTTTAACTACGTTGAATAAATGAATATCTTAAAACTTTGATTGAATGTTTTTGGGAAAATGGTGAGCAGGAGAGGGGCGTTAGTTGCTCTCCAATCACTTTCAACTATTAAAAAAGGCACTAGCCCTTTCAATTTTCAATTAAATGAGCCCTTCTGAAGTTTCTACGACAACACTTTCAATAAAAACCTTACAAGCTCCCAGGGCATGACTTACAAACCTTACCCTGAGGGCTGTGGGGGGAGGGGTTTTCATCCTTAAAGACCTAATTTCCAAAACTTTTAACTAAGTTGAATAAAATGGCTATCTAAAAATGTTGATTGGATGTGTTTGGGGAAAAGGTGGGAGTAAGAGGAGGGTTAGTTGCCCTCAAGTCACTTTCGACTATATAAAAGGGTAGTAGCCCTTTGAATTTTAAATCGAATGAGCCTATTTTAAAGTTCCTACGACGACACCTTCAATAAAAACCTTATATGCCCCCAGGGCATAACTTATAACCCTTGCCCTTAAGACTGTGGGGGGTATGTCCTTCTGAAAGGTATAATTTCCCAAACTTTAAGCTGCGTGGAACAAAATGGCAAACTCAAAATTTTGATTGGATGTGTTTGGGGAAATGGTGGGCGTGTAAAGGGTGTTAGTTGCCTTCCAATCACTTTCGACTATTAAAAAGGGCACTAGCCATTTCAATTTCTAGTCAAATAAGCCCTTTTTGAAGTTTCTACGACAACGCGTTCTATACAAAGCTTATATGCCCCCACGGCATAACTAACAACCCTTGCCCTGAGGGCTGTGTGGGTTGCCATTCTCAAAGACCTATTTTCCAGAACTTAAAACTACGTTGAATAAAATGACTATCCCAAAATTTTGATTGGATGTGCTTGGGGAAAAGGTGGGCGTGAGAGGGGGTTAGTTGCCCTCCAATCCCTTCCGAATATTGAAAAGACCACTAGCCCTTTGAATTTCCAATCGAATGAGGTTTTTTGAAGTTTCTACGACGACATCTTCTATAAAAAAAACCTTATATGCCTCCAGGGCATAACTTAAAACCCTTACCCTGAGGTTTGTGGGGGAGTGACCTCCTCAAAAACATATTTTCTATCTGGAAATCAACTACGCTGAACAAATTGGCTGTCTCAAAATTTTGATTGGATGTGTTTTGGGAAATCGTGGGCGTGGAAGGGAAATTAGTTGCCTACCAATCACTTTCGACTATTAAAAAGGGCACAAGCCACTCAAATTTCCAATTGAATAAGCCCTTTTCAAAGTTTCTGCGACAATTTCTTCGATATGAATTGCCCTGGTCTAAAGGGAAAAAATAATAAATAATATATTGTGCCAACATCTTACTTACATGCCCCCAGGGCATAACTTAAAACCCTTGCTCTGAGGGCTGTGGGGGAGTGTCCTCCTCAAGAACATATTTTCCATCTGGAAATTGACTACGCTGAACAAAATTGCTATCTCAAAATTTTGATTGGATCCAAAGCCCTCAGAGCAAGGGTTGTAAGTTATGCCCTGGGGGCATATAAGAAAGATGTTGGCACAATGTATTATCTATTATTTTTTCCTTTAGACCAGGGCACTTTGTATGGCAGGAGTTGTTGCTAGAACTTTGCAAAGGGCTTATTCAGTTGGAAATTGGAGTAGCTTGTGCCCTTTTTAATAGTCGAAAATGATCAAAGGGCAACTAACACCCCTTCCACGCCCACCATTTCCCGAAACACATCCAATCAAAATTTTGAGATAGCAATTTTTCAGCGCAGCTGATGTCCAGACAGAAATTATGTCTTTGAGGCGGAGAATCTGCCACAGCCCTCAGGGCAAGGGTTGTAAGTTATGCCCTGGGGGCATATAAGGTTTTTATAGAAAGAGTTGTCGTAAAAACTTCAAAAAAGGATCACTCGATTGAAAATTCAAAGGGCTAGTGCCCTTTTCAATAGGTGAAAGTGACTGGAGAGTAGTTAACCCCCTCACAAGCCCACCATTTCCCTAAACATATTAAATCAAAATTAAGAGATAGCCATTTTGTTCAACGTAGTTGAAAGTTCTGAAAATTATGTATTTGAGGATAACAAACCCCAAGAAGCCCCCAGGACAAAGGTTGTAAGTCATGTCCTGGGGATATATAAGGTTTTTATAGATAGATTTGCCGTAAAATTTTCAAAAGGGTGTCATTCAATTGGATATTGAGAGGGCTAGTGTCCTTGTTAATAGTTGAAAGTGATTGGAGGGTAACTAACCCCCCCCCCTCTCTCACGACCACCATTCCCCCAAGCACATTCAATCAAAATTTTCCGATAACCATTTTGTTCAAGGTTGCAGAAATATCTGAAAATTAGATCTTGGAAGATGACAACCCCCCCCCCCCAGCCCTTAGGACAAGGGTTGTAAGTTATGCCCTGGGGGGCATATAAGGTTTTTATTGAAAGCCTTGTCGTAGAAACTTCAAAAGGGCTCATTTGATTGGAAATTGAAAGGGCTAGTGCCTTTTTAATAGTTGAAAGCGATTGGAGAGTGACTAACGCCCCTAACACGCCCAGTTTTTCCCAGACACATCCAATCAAAATTTTGAGATAGCCATTTTTTTTAACGTAGTTGAAAGTTCTGGAAATTAGGCTTTAGAGGATGACAACCACCCTTACAACCCTCAGGGTAAGGGTTGTAATTTTTGCCCTGGGTTATATAAGGTGTTTATACAAAACGTTGCGTAGAAACTCAAAAAGGGCTCATTCGATTGGAAATCAAAAGGCCTAGTGCCCTTTTTAATAGTCTAAAGTGATTGGAAGGCTTGACATTCTTAAATAAAAGATCAATTTGGGTATATAGTATTAATTTTTTGTCGTTGTTTTTGTTTACATCAGGGCACTTCGTATTGAAGGAGTGGTCGTAGGAACTTCGAAAAGGGTTCATTCGATTAAAAATAGAAAGGGCTGAAGCCCTTTTTAATAGTCGAAAGTGGTTGGAGGGAAAATAATCTCCCTCCCACACCCACCTTCCCATTTGCCTTTATGTTTAAAAACTAAATGTTGCCTTAAGATTAAATCAAAATGCACTGTTTTAATGCTAATTCCCAATAAGGCATCGCGGCAGTGTCCCAAGAACAACTTAGTTTATTATGTTCAAACTTTCGGGGCTACTTCTGCTCTTAAAATTTAACCAAATCAAAATAGTGTAAGCGTATCCAAGCTATCAAAGAAAGTAAACAAATTTTTTTGCGAATCGTATCAAGTTTTCCATATCAGGGCAGTCTAGAGGAGGTATGAAATTAAATTAAACACTACCATTTGTGTCCAGATTTTTAAAAGGGAGCATGTTGTTAAAAATGGCTGAAAATTTTTCTCCAGCATATAAATAGCAGGCAAAACTATAAATTCTAAAAAAACGAAAAGATTTAAAGTATTATTTTCTTTTTCCCTGAAAAGACTATGTCAATATAAAACAAACAGAAATTAATTGAAAAAGCTTTTTCACAAAATAAATTTTCAAAAAAAGCGAACAACTCCATTAAGCAACAAATGAGCAAAAATAAAATCAAATAATTTACCAAGCTTGAAACTACCACAAATCAGCATTGATAAATAAATGAAACCCAAAACGAACAGAAATTACAATAAATAACCGAGTCAATTCAAAACGAGAAGAAATTAACATAAGTTGGGCTCAAAATTTTATGCCTTCTCAAGGCCAGAACATAATTTGCACTTTACTAAAAAAATATAAATGTTTTTACTTTTATACCTTTAATAAATCAAACAATATTAACATTTTGATAACTAAATATCAGTATATGCATATTAAACTGACAATTCACATTCATTTGTATTTTTCTCAGTAAAGTGCAAATTATGTTCTGGCCTTGGGAAGGCATAGTGTTTTTGAGCCCTACTCATGTTAATTTCTGCTCGTTTTGTGTTTGACTCGATAATTATTGCAGTTTCTGTTCATTTTGAGTTTTATTTATTTATCGATGCTGATTTGTGGTAGTTTTACGCCTGGTAGATTATTTGATTTTATTTTTTGCTCAATTTTGGTTTAATGGAGTTCTTTACTTTTCTTTGAAAAACTTAATTTTTTGGAAAAAGTTTTTTTAATTAATTGTAAGATAGAACAACTAGACTTCTATAACACAGCTTTTTTTTCTGTGTAGGGTTTATAATCTGGTGAGATTCTTACCTTATGTTCAAACAAAGCATGAATGTGCGGAAAACCACTGATGATCGCATTTTGCAAAGGAACACATGCGTCTTATGCCGCTCATCCTTTTAGTTTTTTGCAAGACACATGAGTTTGAAAATTCTAACGAATACAGTTAAAATGCTTGCGAAAGATAAGAACATGGTGGCAGTTGAAAGGGTGATTTTAGCTGTTAAATATGACAAATTCATCCTGAGCATAAAAGATCCAATTTAATTCAAAACAATTGGAAGGAGGTCTCGAGAGAGAAAAAATTGCCAGGTAATAATTTGGTGAACAGGGGACTGGTTGGTTTTAACAGCAAGCTATCCATTAAGGTATGACCAAAAATCAGAATGCACTAAAAGAAATGGGGGAGATATTTGTTTTACCATTTTGTGTTCCCACACTGTTTTGGACAAATGCAACTGTTGATTTGGAAATTTGGCTCTAATAACCCAGCGTAGGTTATGTAGGTTTCGATTATGACTACTCGGTTGAATTTTTGATGTGAACAGATTTTGCGGTTTCAGATTTTGTGGTTGCACCACTATGAGGTGTAGATGATGCACTTCATTACTTTTTCTGCAACGTACCAGTCTGTGTGAGGAAATTTATGTTGTTGTTGTTGACTTCAACGTTATTGGAGCATAATTCAGATCTGTCACGTACGTATCGATCTTTTCCACAGACAGCCGGTAGTTGTCTCGGAATAGAGAACTGAGTAAATTTTGGTCAATTGGATAAGCAACTGTTATAAAGGGTTTAGCGGACGATGTTTACTTTTGGTGGGTTGAATCACTTCTCGGGATTAAATTCTGTAATCTTAATGGCAAACCATTTTCTCCACTATTTTGGCCACTTACGTCAGACCACCACAACTATTCCTAAAACGGTTATAGTCAAGAGATATACATTAAAACTGACATTAGTTTGACATATACTACATATTACAACTTTATCCCCCCTATAGCATATACATTTGATCCCTGATACAGGATATTGCATCTTCCCCATGACTGTGGTCCATTTAAATTTCACAGTCTAGATCTACGTAGCCTAAATTATTAGAATGAGAAATTACCAAATCCACATTCGCATCTGTCAAAAAAAGGCTTGGAACACAGATCGTGAGCTTTGGTCAAACTTGGGTGAATAGCTTGCTGTTAAGACAGTCCAGTATACTGTTCACCACATCCTTTCGTGCAAATTTGTCTCTCTTGAGATTTCCTCCTATGCCTTCTGAATTAAATAAAATCTTTTATACTTAATAATTGTTGAAATTAAAAAGCTGAAATCTGCCTTTTAACTGCCTCAATGTTCTTTTCTTCCACAAGTGCAACCGCACGCCTCGGATTTTTTCAATGCCTGCATCTTGCAGAAAACCGCAAAGATGAGCGGCAAGAGACGCATGCGTTCCTCGGCAATCCGCAGTGGTTTTCTGCAGATCAGTGCTCAGTGTTAACGGTAGGAAAGTGTATGACAATTCCAGCTGAAACGCTGGCTTTTAGCTTTTCGCCATCAAAAGTTTCGAGAAGAAGTAAATTTAACTTGATGACCTGTCACATTTTTATTGTAAACGAAAATGCCGGTTTATTCAGGTATCTTTGTCCTCTACGATATTGGGTTTCGATTGTATGCTAATCAAGAACATTATATGCCTTATATGTTAACAATGGGCAGCTTGCATAGCCTGGGCCATATCCAGGAATTTGTTTCAAGGGGTGTTTTACACAAAAAAAAATTTTAATTGGGGTCACAAAATGCTTAAAAAGTTGGTAAAATTCTACTTTATCTACTTTTGGCTATCTTGGAAAGTGGCTAGGTTAGGAAGCTGAAACTTTCAGGAATGGGTCTACTGGTTAAAGTAGGCTATGTTTTGGGAAGGTATTTTGAAGTACCTACCTCCACTCCTTCTCTATTGAGAGGGTCCTGACGTTTTATGACCTTTAAAAATATGTGTGTTTTAAAAGTGAAACCTTTCAAAATAAATCTTTGGTAAATTTTTACCAAATCATATAATTAACTTACAAATAAAGTGAATAGGCCTATACCACTTGATGCCTTCTTTTATGCTCTTTCCAAATATAGCCTAATAATTGTTTTTGTCTCAAATGAATTTTACCCCCACCCTATATATACCCATTCAGGGTATATATTTGCACATTAGGGGGGTGGGGTAAATTTAAAAATTACCTCCCATTTACATCAGAAATAAAATTCACCCTCACCCCCCTAATGTGCAAATATATACCCTGAATTGGTATTTATAGGATAGGTATAAAATTCATTTCCAACAAAAATGATTATTATAGTTGGAAAGAACATAAAAAAGGCATTGGGTGGTATGTTGGTAGGCCTAAAGTTCTACAAAATCATGTTAGCCTATTGAGTTATGACTAAAGTGAATACACCATTTGATGCCTTTTTTTATGTTGATTATGAATATAATAATCATTTCTATTGGAAATGAATTTCATCCCCCCCCCCATATAGGCTATACCTAACCTAGCCAAACCCTGAATTGGCCTATATTGGGGGGGGTTAAAATTTATTTCTGATAGAAATGCTTATTATATTTGTAATCAGCATAAAAAAAGGCATTGAATGGTGTATTCACTTTAGTCCTAACTCAATAATATGATTTTGTAGAACTTTACTGGTATGTTTACTTTATTCATAAGTCAATAATATGACTTGGTAAAAATTTACCAGATCTTCTGCTTAAATGAAGTACATTAAAATTGTTTTCAGCTTCACAACTTTGCTCAATCCCTATATTGATATGGCTTAAAATTCTACTTGAATAACAGGAATTGCATTTTCAGAACTAAACCCAGAGAAAAAGAAACTGAAAATTAAGGTAAAATATTGTTTTGTTAAAGTTTCAATATGTTTAGACCTGTCTAGTAAGCAAATTTCAGGACCCTCTAGAGAGAAGGAGTGGAGATAGGTACTTCAAAATACCTACCTGGGACATGCTTTAGCCTGTAAACCCATCCCTGAAAGTTTCATTTTCCTGACCTAACCCCTTTCCAAGATAGCCAAAAGTAGCTAAAGTAGAATTGTACCAAAAAATTTGTTTATAACCATTTTCATTACATGTTTACAAAGTCAGACATGAACCTTTCAGGGCAGGGGGGTGTCAAATTGTATTGTTTTCATCAATTTTGATTGTCCATGTCACTAATTATGACAGCATAATTGACAAAATCTTTACTAGGCTTAGGAAATTAGAGATGTTGGCTAGTTCAAATCAGACTCCCCTTCAAGGAATCCCAAGGTATTTATAATTAATATCTGCTTAATGTTTATATTAACAGATTATTCAGATAGCTAAGAAATAGGCTAACCATACCTCTATTGTCAGAATTGTATCCTGAATCCAAATTTAACATTTATTGGGTCAGACATGGACTTTATCTCCCCCTTCATCCCTATTTATACCAATTCATGGTATATGTTTGCACATTAAGGGGGTGGGGTAAAGTTCAAACTTACCTCTGTAGTCATAATTGAATGCTGAGTCCAGGTTTAACATTTATTTGCATCAGAAACAAGCATCAGCACTGTTTCTGTTTTCTGTTCTGTTTTTAAATTACCTGTTTCTATTCTGTTCTTTCCAAAAAAAAAAAAAAAAAAAACAGATGACCTGTTTTTTATTTACCTTTTCTTTTCTGTTACTGTTTTTATAATAATTATTTTGCCCTGTTTCTGTTTTTTTTTTCTAACTGTTTTTCTTCTGTTCTCAATTTTACTTTATTGATTTGATAATGAAATAATAAGAAATTTCAAAATTACAAAATAGTGTTTTAAATCATAATATGAAATTTTGAAGAAGTGTGGTTATTTCCCATACAGTTTGTGGAATTGGAGCCTTAACATAAAGTAGAAGAAAGTAAAATGAAAGCACTCAGCTAGGCAAAATTAGGGCTTAGGAGTCAGATGAGAGTAGTAGATGTGTGTAAATAGGAGAACAGTGAAGGTGCAGTTTTGTTCTGCTAAAGCAACTTATTTTTTTAGTGTATACTACTCAGTCAATTGAGCAGCAAAGCTGCATAGATACTACAAAACTGCTTATTACTGTATATTATGGCTCTATTGGCAGGACCTCTGTATCCTTCATTACATGGGAAGTAATCTGCAGCTTTAACCAGGAAAACTTTAATTAAATGTTTTTTTATGGAATTTATGCTGCTAGATAACAGTGACTTGCTATGATTACCATACTAGCCTACACATGATAAATACCAATTATTAATTGCAAATTTTCTTAAATCTTTAGTCAGAGAGGAATGTAAATCTATTGAAGTCTTGTCCAGTAGAAATATATGTTTCTGCTGGCACATTTTATTGCATCAACATAACAAGATATACTTTTTCAAGATTCCAAATATACTTTTTCTTGTCTTAATAAAACCATGTCTAAATATAATCAATGGAAACCCTTTCAGGGAAAAACTTAAAGTTGAAACAGTGGTCTAACTAGCTGATTCTGGCCTAGCTGGCCAAAATCTTATAAAAGGCTGATACACTTTTCTCATTCTGTAGGATAACACATCTTCCAGTGAACACAGTAATTTTTGCTGTACAGCACAATAAATTCAAAAAATAGTCACTAAGCAGTATATTATTTCTTGTATCTGTCTCTTAAATACCTATTATAGACAAGTAAATTCCCATAAAAATTAATATTGTGCCTCAAATTGTGTAGGTTTTTAGGAAACTGTAGTTAAGAGCTGTCATTTTGCATTTATTTGCTGACAAGTTCTCTTGGCTCATTGCACAAATGAAAACGCTCAAGGGAAAATTGGCCCCTTTCCCCCCTATTACACCATTGAGGTGAAAGAGGTGCAATATTTGGCTGGAGGTGCAATTTTCAAAATGGTAGGCTACTGGAAGGTGCTTCTAATTTTGTGAAAAATCCTAAAATCAACCTTTGTTTTAAGACAAGCATGATGTCATTTTCTGATGATGACTTGGATGTTCCAAGACATTTCTCTGGGTACCCTGTGGAAAAAAGGAAGCAAAGAAAGTATGGATGCAACTTCTGAAGAATGTCTTTAATGGCTAGGGGAGTTTTCTCCATGACATATATATACTATCTTAAAAGGAACCACACAATTGATATGCACAAAGATAAAGTATATGCAACTGGTGCAGCAAATAACAAACCAAAACCAACTTTAAAAAAATATCAAGTCAGGCTGCTTCCCTTGAGAAAGCTCCAGATAGTAAAGCAAGTGACACAGAGGACAATGGATTAGTGAAATATGGAATAACAAGAGCAGAGATACAACAGTTCTTTATTTCCAATTGACCAAAACAAGCTGGTCTGCAGATGCTCTGCTGCAAAACCCTGTTTAAGGACAAATTGCCACTTTCTGTGTTTGATAAGCCAGACATGAAACACCTTATTTAAAAAAAAAAAAAACAACAGGGGGCTTGAAAGTACCATTTGGGGGAACTGTCCATTGTCAAATAAGTTTTGCTGCCAGAAAAAAAGAAATTCAGAAAGATCTGCCTCTCAGACTAGCTTGAGTTTTCACTGCTGGTCTGCAAAAGGATCAGCAGCCTTTTTTAATAGTCAAAAATGATTGGATGGCAAGTAACCCCCTTCTCACACCCACCATTTCCCCAAACACATCCAGTCAAAATTTTTAGGTAGCCATTTTGTTCAACATCGTTGAATGTCTGGAAATTAGGTCTCACAACCCTTGCCCTGAGGGATGTGGGGGGAGCTTTTCATCCTTAAAGACCTAATTTTCAAAACTCTGGCTTTATAGGTATCACTGCCTTTTACCACATGAAGATGAAAAATAAGCAGAGGTTGCACCACTATCTTTCAGATTTCAAGAGGCATAAGCATTCTCATACCCTATTCCTTATCCTTATATATAAATATATATATGGCCCTGGGGCCATATATATATTTTTATAGATAGTGTTGTCATAGAAACTTTGAAAAAGGGCTCACTCAATTGGAAATTGAAAGGGCTAGTGTTTGTTTTAATAGTTGAAAGTAACTCGAGGGAGAATCACCCCCCCCCTCCCCCCCCCCCCCAATGCCCATCATTTCCTCAACCATTTCTGATCAAAATTTTCATATGGCCAATTTGTTCAACGTAGTTGATTGATCTTGAAATTATGTCTTCGAGGATGACCACCCTCCCCCCATAGCCCTCAGGACAAGGGTCGTAAGTTATGCCTTATGGGCATAGAACGTTTTTATAGAAAGTTATGTCGTAGAAGTTTCAAAAAGGGCTCATTCAATTGGAAATTTAGAGTTTTAAATTTAATTTTTAAAAGCCAGATTATAATTTGTACTTTACTGAAAACAAAAAGTAATTTAGATTTTAAGGAATAAATATCAGCATATGTATGTTAAACTGGCAATGCACATTTTTATCAATAAATTCATTTGAATTTTTTCAGTAAAGTACAAATTGTATTCTGGCTTTTAGAAAGCACAGGGTTTAGACCCCTACTCAGATTAATTTCTGCTTGTTTAGAGTTTTACTTATTTTAATTTCTGTTTGTTTTGGGTTTCATTTATTTATTGATACTGATTTGTGGTAGTTGTTTGTTTGGTAGATTATTTTATTCTATTTTTGTTCATTTTTTTGTTTAATGGAGTTCTTTACTTTTTTTGAAAAACTTATTTTGTGCAAAAAATTTTTTTGTTTAATTACAAGTAAATAGTTTAGTGATTTGAAAAGGAAATAGTTTTGTGAAATTTTATGGCAAACAAGTCAACACAAGATTCATATCTAGTTAAAAATGAACAATAATTTGGAATTTTTTACACTTATCTTCAAACCAGCAATAACTGTGTGAAATTTTATAGCGTTAGGTGCAACTTTTTACGTCTTTCAGCAACTTGGATTGCTGAAAGGATGTTAGTAGTTGTATGAGAATGCTTATGCCTCTTGAAATGTGAAAGATAGTGGTGCAACCTCTGCTTATTTTTCATCTTCATGTGGTAAAAGGCAGTGATACCTATAAAGCCAGAGTTTTGAAAATTAGGTCTTTAAGGATGAAAAGCTCCCCCCACATCCCTCAGGGCAAGGGTTGTGAGACCTAATTTCCAGACATTCAACGATGTTGAACAAAATGGCTACCTAAAAATTTTGACTGGATGTGTTTGGGGAAATGGTGGGCGTGAGAAGGGGGTTACTTGCCATCCAATCATTTTTGACTATTAAAAAAGGCACTAGCCATTTCAATTTCCATTCAAATGATTCCTTTTGGAAGTTTACACAACAACACTTTCTATATAAAAAACCTTATATGCCCCCAGGACATAACTTACAACCCTTGCCCTGAGGGCTGTGAGGGGAGTTTCATTCTCAAAAACAAAATTTCCAGACCTTTTAACTACGTCAAACAAAATGGCTATCTTGAGAGGGGTTTTACTTATCCTGCAATGACTTTCAACAATTAAAAAGGGCACAAGCCCTTCTAATTTCCAATTGATTGAGCCTTTTTGAAGTTTCTACAACATCACTAACTATAAAAAACTTATATACCCCCAGGGCTTAACTTACAACCCTTGCCCCGAGAGCTCTGAGGGCGTTATCATCCTGAAAGACCTAATTTCTAAAACTTTAAACTACATTGAACAAAATGGCTATCTAAAAATTTTGATTGGATTTGTTTGGGGAAATGGTGGGCGTGAGAGGAGGTTAGTTAACCTCAAATCACTTTTGACTATCAATAAGAGCACTAACCCTTTGAATTTTCAATCGAATGAGCCCTTTTTCAAGTTTCTAGAGCACAGCTTTCAATAAAAACCTTACATGCCCTCAGGGCACAACTTACAACCCTTACCCTGAGGGCAGAGGGGGAGTGTCATCCTCTTAGATTTAATTTCCGGACCTTTCAACCACTTTGAACAAAATGGCTATCTCAAAATTTTGATTGGGTGTTTTTGAATAAATGGTGAGCGTGGAAGGGGTGTTAGTTGCTTTCCAATCACTTTTGACTAGCCATTTCAATGTTCAATCAAATGAGACCTTTTTGAAGTTTTACGACAAAACTTTCTTTAAAAAAATTATATGATCCAGGGCATAACTTACAACCCTTGCCCTGAGGCCTGTGGGGGGGTTGTCATCCTAAAAGACCCAATTTCCAGAACTTTTAGCTATGTTGAACAAAATGGATATATAAAAGTTTTGATTAGATGGGTCTGGGGAAAAGGTGGGCGTTAGAGGGGGGTTAGTTGCCTTCCAATCACTTTCGACTATTAAAAACGGCACTAACCCTTTGAATTTCCAATAAAATGAGTATTTTTTGAGGTTTCTAAAACAACACTTTCTATAAAAACCTTACATACCCCAAGGCATAACTTGCAACCCTTGCCCTGAGGGTTAATTACTCTCCACTCACTTTCGACTATTAAATAGGGCAATTTCAATTTTCAATCAAATGAGCCCTTTTTGTAATTTATACAACAACTTTCTATCAAAACCTCATATGCCCCCAGGGCATAACTTATAAGCCTTGCCCTGAGGGCTATGGGGGGTTGTCATCCCCAAAGAAATTATTTCCAGAACTTTCAACTACATTGAACAAAATGGCTATCTCAAAATATTGATTGTATGTGTTTAGGAAAATGGTGGGTATGAGAGGAGGTTAGTTGCCCTCCAATTACTTTCAACTATAAAAAAGGCCACTAGCCATTTGAATTTCCAATGGGATTAGCCCTTTTTGAAATTTCTACAAAAATACTTTCTATAAAAGCCTTATATGCCCCCAGGGCATAACTCACAACCCTTGCCCTGAGGGATGTGGGGGGAGCTTTTCATCCTTAAAGACCTAATTTTCAAAACTCTGGCTTTATAGGTATCACTGCCTTTTACCACATGAAGATGAAAAATAAGCAGAGGTTGCACCACTATCTTTCACATTTCAAGAGGCATAAGCATTCTCATACAACTACTAACATCCTTTCAGCAATCCAAGTTGCAGTCAGGAAGTTTTCAATGGCAAATAAGATGTTCTGTGTTTTGACTGATTCTGGGAACAATGTCACCAAAGCCTGTAGGATACAAGCCCTTTCCTGAACTTCATGTTTTTAACATTGTCTTCATTCATCTGTTGCATGCATTCTTGGATTTTGGTCCACTTGAAACTTAGCCTGTGACATCCTTGAAGAAGATTGCTTGGAATCCTTTGATGAAGTTGAAGATGTCAATCCAACTGGTGAAAATGATTCAGATGGTCTTTCTGTTTCTTGTTCTGAAAACTTTAAAAATGAAGATATGTTTGCTGAAGAATCTGAATAAACTGATGCAGTATCTAAGAAAGAGGGCAGTGAAAGTAATGGAGATGAAGAGTGGGGAGTTGGAAGTCTGTCAAAAAACGAGGTTGCAGCACAGGCTATACAAAGACATGTTACACTTGCTCAAACATTGATAGTCAACGTTGTCATTACCCCTTTTCCTTTGGGAATGAACCATGAAAACGTGCCTAAATAATCAAAATCATGCCCACGCATATTCTTAAAACAAAAGTTTGAAGTAGTAACACTTTCTATAATAAAGCAAGTGTATGGGTTGGAAAAAGTATTTTCTGCTGCAAAGCAAAAGAAAGTTTTGAAATATGTTATCAAAAAGTGCAATTGTTCTTATATTTGCATCCCTTTGAAAACCTATTTAAGAGAAGAGAATGCTTAAAGAAAGTATTGTGTAGCAAAGGGTCTAAGTTTCTTTGTAATTCAGAATTTGAAAAATTTCATTTTACATAATTACTTAAGAATGAATTTGGTGGAGGGCCTAGAATATTATTTTCTAGCACAAAGCACCATAAAAACATTGCAAAGTACCCTTAAACCATGAATTTTCCTTTTGATTTGTCTCTCATGCAAATTGACTAGGAAATAATTAATCTTAAAAACTTTTTTTTATGCCAAAAGGCACAAAACTTTTTGACTTGGTGGTAAGAAGTGTCATTTTCCTCTGCATTTTTCTTCTTTCATACATTGTTTCAGATGGCTTCCAAACATCAGGATGGGGGAAGAGGAAAGCATTGTCTGAAGGGCGAGACTGTCCCCTGCCAAAGCAACTATGGGCTCTGCTTAGACACTAATGACTTTGAGCAGACTGTGCAATTTGACAAAGAAAATTATCTTATTTTCAAAACGTCTCAAATAACAAGTATACATTTCTGGGAAATTTGAGGAGAATCTGTATAAACATAAAAGTGTATTTTTGGAAAAAAGAGAACAGTAAAATGGAAGAAAATAACCATGAAAAAGGATGGCAATATTGTGGGCATAGATAGTTTTTGTCCCTTTATTGAAAAACTTCTTTTTGGTGGAAAATGCTGCAATACCACTGATAATAAACCAAAACTTATCATTTACAATTTTTTCTTCTTCTTTAAGCTTTAGGTGTTTGAAAAACAGCTGTTTTCTGTTTTTACCAAAAAACAACAGAAACAAAAACAGGTCTTTTGTTTTTTGTTGACCTGTTCTGTTTCATTCAATCCCTGTTAATTTTTTTTTCTGTTTCTTCAGAAAAACAGAACAGTGCCCATGCTTGATCAGAAATGAACTTTGCCAATACCCCCACCCCACCAAAAATGTGCACATATATATAGTAAATTTGTACATTTAGGGGTGGGGGTAAAGTTTATTTCCAACAAAAACTAATTTTAAATTCTGATTCAGGATGCAATTCTGACTATAGAGATAAGTTTGTTTCTTAGCTATCTGAATAATCTGTTAAAATAAACATAATCCCAGTATTCTGACATAGATTTATGTATGTTAAGCCTCAGGTAACTTTTTACTATAGCCTAACCAGGCAAAGTTGTTAGACATTTTAGATTGCTTATTTTCATAATTTGTTTGCATTTTGACAATTCATTCCAGCCTCCCCCTAATAGTCTCACATGTAGCCCTAGGCTAGATAATAAAAACAAAAATTAAGGAATCTGCTTTATAATAGCCTAAGAAAAATCTTATAAAAGTCTAGGTAAAAGTGTCAGTTGATCACATATCCTTGTTTTTCCTGTTTTATCCATGTTTTTAAGTTTTTTTTATGATATAATTTCATTTGATTTGTTTAAAGAACAGCTATGAGATCTGAAAAATAGGTAAACTATTGGCCCTGCAGAATGACTATTATTGAGAATTAGGTAAAGGTTAAGAATAGAGGTTTGGCAAGAAGGAAACATGGAGAGAGATTTTTAAATTGGTAATTTTGCACTCTTTTTCATTGTTTTATATGCTTTCTTGACAATACATCTTCAGGCTCCTGCTCTATATAGCCCTAAGCTATATACAGAATGAACATAAAGTGAAAATTGGGTGTCAGATATTGGAAATGCATCCAAAAATTATGCTTAGGCTTCATCTCAGAAAACTGGTTTCATAGATACAAAAACAAGTGATGGATGGCTCAATGCATTGGACTAGACAAAATGCTTTGAAATTGTATAATTTGAGCTATATATTTGCACATTAGGGGTGGGGGTTAGGTTAGGTTTCCATAATTTTGTTTCCAAAGTATTATTTTATCATCAAGTTTTGTTATTTTTTATTAGGATTAACCTAACTTCACTTTTTGGGTATGTTTCCAATAACTGACAAGTACCAAAAAGTTTACCTTAAGATTTGTTATTTTATGCTCCCTTTGACATTATAGTTGTTACCCTGACAATGGCTTCTCCCCCTGATGGCATATTTATAGCCCTAATAATAACCCATATTTGTTTGTTGTTCTTTCCATTGATTGATCTTTGCATAAAACTGGTTGCTCTCTATAGACTTGGGGACATTCAGTTTAGCCTGAGTGATTATGCTGTATTTTAGATAAAATACTGTGTTAAACAAGTTAAAAATATGAATAATAATAGAAGGAACTGTGCTAATCAGATTAATGTAAATATTCTGCATATTATAACTTACAGTATAACTTACAGGAGCAGTGCCTCTTACTAGGATATCATATCTTGTTATGGCACTCTCTAATCTTGGCTCAACATAGTGCACCTAGTGTTCAAAGTCATATCACTTTTGTATGTTATGTATTATGAATAAACACTTCTTTCTGTAGATGCTTGTCAACACTGTTTTTTAAGCTGTTTAGAGTTGGTGCTGACACTACTTCTTTGGGTAATGAGTTTTAGTCTTTAACTGCTCTAAATGACCAGAAAGAAGATCTCTGTCTAGTTTATGCTGTTTGTTTCTGGATCTTTGCAGAATGACCCCTAGTATAGACGTTAGACTGACTACAGCAGAATTTGTTGAACTTGGTTCTATCTAGATCCTTTCTTGATTTGAAAGTCTGGATCAGGTCCTCTCTTTTTCTTCAATAGTTTAGGCTTGGCAGCTTCATTTGTTTCAGGTGCTCTTCATATGACATTTCTTTTAGTCCAGGGAGTTGTTTGGTGGCTTGTCTTGGCACCTTTTCAATTTTGAAAGCATGGCTAATGTATAAGGGGCTCCAGAGTATGTTTTAATACTCAATGGTTGGTTGCACAAGGGCTTTGTGGAGTCTGGTGAAGGTTTTAGTGTCTAAATGCCTGAAAGATTGCCTGATTAGACCAACCAGCCTGCTTGCCTTATTTGCAATGAGATCTGTGTGTTGGTGGAATTTTAGCCCTGATTCTATAAAGATCCCCATGTCTCTTTCACAATCAGTGTGTGATATGACTGAGACAGTGTTTGTTCTTGCTAATGTGAGGGTGTCATCACTGTTTATTGGCTTGGGTCAAATCCATAATGTCTTGCACTTTGTAGCATTGAAGCTTAATCCTAGGCTCTCAAGATTCCCATTCAACATGTTAATGTTGCTCTGCAGGATGGTTATATCTTTTTGTTTTTGCACTGGCCTGGAAAGCTTTGTGTCATCTGCAAAGAGCTTGACATGGCTGGTGATACCCTCAGTTCTGCTGTTTATGTGGAGGATGAAGAGTAGTGGCTCTATTACACTCCCCTGGATGATGCCACTTGGTACACTAGCTTTTGATGACAATGTGTCTTCCAGTTTAACAATCTGGCTACGGTCAAGTAGAAAGGAAGATATCCACAAAATCATCTGCTCACTTATACCAAAGGTACGAAGTCATGAGAGTAGGGTGCTATGGGGGCTTTGTCAAAAGCATTTTCTACATCAAAGAGAACCACCAGAATAAACAGGCCACTTTCCAGGGCTGTTGTTATCTTTATTTCTTTGTATAGCTTAGGCTATATGAGACCAGGAGCTGGGCATGAATTGTAAAAATGGGAACACACCCAATAATGTTAGCAGAAAATTAGCAATCTAAAAATGTCTCTCTTTTTGTTTCCTTCTGGAGACCTGCTATTCTTAACCTTTACCAGAACATGTTATAAATCCTTGAAGTTTTTGGCTGTCCCACTTAAAACATCCTTTGAGCTGTTTATACTGTTTTAACTGTATAAACTATATGTTTGAACTAGATTTTAGAACAGTCACTGTATATTCTCAAAAATGATTTGACAACATGGATGAAAATAAAAAAAAAATAAGTGTTCATGTCATTTGCTGAAACTTACTGCAAATTATAATTGTATAAATTTTGTCATTTTTATGTTAGTTGTTTATACAAAAAAAATTTATTTGTTTTCTTCTAGAGAATGGGAATACCAAACCAATACCCTTGTTTCTCATCTAGAGTTACCTTAAATTACTTTAAATTGCAGCTTTGAGCAAATTTAATTATTTTTATCTTTGTAATGCTCCATTATGACTTCTGTAGTTTGTTTGCTAAATTTGGGTTGAGGACTCAGCAGCTTCCCAGTTTTACAGGAACTCTTGCTGTAGCCATTCTTTGTCAAGATTTCGCTTGAATGCATGTGTTGACTCAGCAGCCACTGTAACTTCA
Organism: Artemia sp. Qi Xiang Cuo; assembly: GCF_049724085.1. Classification (NCBI taxonomy): domain Eukaryota; kingdom Metazoa; phylum Arthropoda; class Branchiopoda; order Anostraca; family Artemiidae; genus Artemia; species Artemia sp. Qi Xiang Cuo. The sequence continues at coordinate 66,459,411 of NC_142803.1, read as the reverse complement.
GAGAGTTAATTCCACAAGTTTGTTACTTAATGGCTGAAGAAATGGCTTCCTTTTTGGATTGAGGTGCATTTCTTGAAGATTTTCTTGGAATGCCCTCTAGTCACAGAACATTCTGGGGGAGGGAGTGGGGGGTAAGGAAACTAGGGAGAACATTTTTGGAAATAATTTTGTAGGTCATTATCATGTTGCCTTGTTTCCTCCAGCATGCAAGAGTAGGAAGCTTCAAGTAATGTAAATGCGCTTTGTATAGCATTTGTTTGAGGCCTTGAACCATTTTGGTTGCTCTTCATTGAACTCTTTCTAGTATTTCTTTGTCTTTCTTGAAATAGGGTGACGCCAAGGACATTCCAACCTCTAGGTGCAGGCAAACTAGTGCCTGGTAGAGCTTCATAAACACACTTGGGCATCTGCTAGAGATTGTTCTTTTGATCATTCCAAGAGATAGGAGGGCAGACGACAATACAGATTTTGTGAAAACTAGTGCCTTGTAGAGCTTCATAAACACACTTGGGCATCTGCTAGAGATAGTTCTTTTGATCATTCTAAGAGATAGGAGGGCAGATGACAATACAAATTTTGCATGGGTGCTGAAATTATTATTATTATTATTATTTATTTTTAACCCACACTATACAGAGGTACAATACGTGGAGTATCACGAGGAAAAACACAAAAAATGTGACACAAGACAATATATAAATCAAAAATTACCAAATTACAGTGTAACACATAATAATTTAAAAGAAATGAGAGCAAAAAAAAATAACGTGAAAGGAGGGGGAAAAGAGAAAAAAAAACTGACAACATGAAGAATCTAATAAGCAGGCATTAATATTATCATTATTGGATTTTTACTCACTCTTTACAAATCTAAATTGTAGAATGAACAAACAGAGAAAACAACTAAACAAATAAAAGAAAAATAACTTACGACTGAAACAACTTGATAAGGTGATGGTGCGGAGAAAAACAGATACAAGGAGTATTTGAAAGTTTTCTGTGTAGTGCTTCCAGTTTATCAGTAATATTAGGAACAAGAAATTTATCAATAATTACCCGGTTTTTAGTCCAAGGTGTAAGAAACAACAAAAATTTACAAAATCTAAAATAATTACTCCGGATTCTTTTTAACTCAGTTTTCTTCAGAAGGAGAAAAATTCCAGATGCATAAAGAATTGAATGGTCAATTCACAAAAAGTTGAGTAAAGCTTGGCTAACGCGAGTTTATTATATTTATAATAAATTATTATATTTATAATAATTTATTTATTCTATTGGCAACAATCTTAGCATATTCTACTTTAATATTTATTTTAATATCTGAGACTGTGCACTGGCGCAAGCCCGGAAGACTATTTGTAATAGAAATACCGAGCCATCGAAGAGAATCTACGAGAGGGATAGTAAAGCCACTACAGCGAAGGGAAGTACTAGAAATATTATTAAAAGAAATTAAGTTGACAATCAACAATGATTCCAAGATCACTTTCTTCAGAGACTGCAAAAATTGGGTTACCTTGGGGAAGATACAGCTGATGTGTATTCTGATTACCAAAGTGGATTACATGGCATTTGTCAGCATTGAAAGAGAGGAGCCATGTATCAGCCCAAGTCCCAAGAATATCGAGGTCCTTTTGGATAGATTGCAGGTCAGAGGCTGTGGCTGCTTTACCAACAAGTTTTGAATCATCAACATCAAGAGGGTGGAGGTTTGAGAGAAGATTAGGTGCATCAAAGAGACTTGGATCAAGAATGGTCACCTGGGGAATGCTGCTTATAACAGTTGTAGACTAGGAGAAATGGGGGACACCTTGAGAGTTGTGAACTCTTACATTGTGGGTTCTTTCTGAATGGAAACTCTGTATCCACTGGACAATAACATCATCAACAGCTGCTGCATTTTGTTTAGTGATAAGGAATTAATGACGAACCCTGTCAAATGCTTTTGAGAGTTCAAGGAGCACCATGTCAACAGGTAAACAATGATGTAACATACTCGTATGTGTATTAGAATAGTATCAACAGATCTTAAAGATCTGAGGCCATGTTGAGTGGAAATGGAATTGTTCCAAGTGTTGAATTACAGCTCTGTTGGCAAATCTTGCAAACACCTTCACAACTGCAGAAGTGATGCTGATAGTAAAACAATTTTCTGTATGATCTTTGGGGCCTTTTTGCAGATTGGTGTGATATAGGATGTTTTCCAATCCAATTGTAGTTCTCTGTTTTGGAGGGACAGCTGGAAGAGTCTACACAAGTTGGTCTAGTATTAAATCTAGCCAACTACATTGGGGCCAGGGTTGAAATGCAATTGCAGTAGCAGCAGCAACTATTCTATTCACAAAGAGCATGTGAACACAATCTCATGATATTTTTCTTTTCTCTTTATCTGATTTTTGCCCATGATGTTCTTCTTTTTTCTATCTGAATTTTGCCCTATTATATACCTTAACGAAGTATTATAAACACTAAGTGTTGAAGACATGCTTTGGGTTTACCTGGAAACTTTGGAAGTTTATCTTGTAACACAGAAATCTGTTTTCAAAAAAATATACTGTTAGATTTCCTATGCATTATCAAATCCTCAATTCTACATTATATTTAACTGATATTTTTAAACGTTGTATTTACTGCTGTTGCATTACATCACAGCGTTCCTAATTTCTGGTATAGCCTTAGGCTGTATAAAAAGGTTGGCTTTTGTCTTTAAATCAGTATTATGGATCAGTTATTGACAACATATGATTCAGATAGTAGCCTAATGCATAAGTAACAACCTGAAAAATCAGGAAATGTTTGTGTATAGCGGAGGAGGTAGGGTGTCATGCATGGGGGAGGGATAGTAATGTTACCCAAATCAGTTAGTAAAAATCATAAGCCAGTTTTAAAAATCCATTCCCCTTCCCTCCAAAAAACATTTTGGTTAATGATTCCTCTGGGTGTAGATACAGTTACAAAAATTGTGAGATTATACTTGGAAAGATATTTGACTAGGAACTTGAATAGAAGGCTTATGTTTCTTGTTTTGCTACCTGATTGCTGTGCTAAATAAAGGTAATGGAAATTTTGGCATAAATAGATCTTCAAGGAGGGGATGAATAATCACACATTATCCTACATGTTTTTAAACCAGGATCTCTCACCTTCCATCTCTAATTTAAAAGAACTTGTAGGCTATTAGCCTATACCAACCTTCAGATTCAAGGCTTAAAAAGAGAGCCCAAAAAAGAATTTTCAGGCCTAAATAAGGTAAGTATTTGGAATATCTTTTTCAAATTCAAATTCAAATTCAAATTAATTTATTTAACATAAAAAAATACAAACAAATTTACAGCGGCCATCTATAAAAACCCGAAGGTTTGTTTACGATGGCTGCAAATCCATTATTATAAAGCTCTACATCCACATAAAAACTATCTCTTTACGGGGAAAAATCAGCACTTGAACTGAATCAACATAAAGAACATCTCCTACTCTAAAAGGATTACACTCTAGAAATCGCAAGTGAGAAATATCACATATCATCCTTAAAAGTTTTTACCATTGTAATTTAAACATTTATGTGTAGCCTAGATGTATATCTAGGCTTTGCGTGCGTGGGGGGGGGGTAATTGGTGCTATTGTATTTAGAAAGAGATTTAAGGGGAAATTGGATTATACATTTCTCCTTTTTGCTGTCTGAATGCCATGCTAAATAAACTTGCCAAAAACTTATTTGTAAATAGACCTTCCACAATTGGATGAACTGTTGAACATTTACCTAGGCCTTTATAAACCAGGGTCTCTCATATCCCATCCCTAGTCTGAAAGAACTTGTAAGTTATTAGTTTATTCAAAACCTTAGACCCCAAACTTACAAGACTTTTCAACAACATTTAGGCCTAAATAAGATTTGCTAAGTGTTTTGAATATCTTGTCATTGTCATTGTGATAATATTAATCATTATTTTTCAGGAGCCACTTTCTTTAGTCATGTTTTGAAGAAAATTGACAAATTCAGTAGGATACAGATAAATACCTTGATGTCCTTTCTAAATATATGATAATAATTGCTGATTTTGCCTATAATCCATCAAACTTGGAATTTTGTATGAAGAATTGAGCTTGATTACCTCAATTAATGTATTATGTTTGGCTGAATGGAAGAAGTTGTTAACTGCTAGCCATACGAGTACACTGATGATCACTTCTCACATTTGACATCATTGTTGTGATGTTTAATGTGCATAAGTGACCTTTGTAAAATTAATTTTTATTTTATTTAAAAACAATTAACAAAACTGGCAACACATCAAATTTTTTATAAGGAATGGCCATATTTTAAATTTTGACTTCATTGCCATTTCCTCAAACCACATCCAATCAAAATTTTGAGATAGCCATTTTTTTCAGCATAGTTGATTTCCAGATAGAAATTATGTTTTTGAGGAGGACACAGCCCCCAGGGCAAGGGTTATAAGTTATACCCTGGGGGCATGTAAGATTTTTATTGAAAGCTTTGTTGTAGAAACTTGAAAAAGGGCGCATTTGATTGAAAATTCAAAGGGGGGTTAGTTGCCCTCCAATCACTTTCGACTGTTAAAAAGGGCCCTTTTTAACAGTCGAAAGTGATTGGAGGGCAACTAACCCCCCTTTCATGCCCACCTTTTCTCCCAACACATACAATCAAAATTTTTAGATAGCCATTTTGTTTAATGCAGTTGAAAGTTTTGAAAATTACGTCTTTAAGGATGAAAAGCTCCCCCCACATTCCTCAGGGCAAGGGTTGTGAGTTATGCCCTGGGGGCATATAAGTTTTGTATAGAAAGTATTTTTGTAGAAATTTCAAAAAGGGCTAATCCCATTGGAAATTGAAATGGCTAGTGGCCTTTTTTATAGTTGAAAGTAATTGGAGGGCAACTAACCCCCTCTCATACCCACCATTTTCCTAAACACATACAATCAATATTTTGAGATAGCCATTTTTTTCAATGTAGTTGAAAGTTCTGGAAATAATTTCTTTGGGGATGACAACCCCCCATAGCCCTCAGGGCAAGGCTTATAAGTTATGCCCTGGGGGCATATGAGGTTTTGATAGAAAGTTGTTGTATAAATTTCAAAAAGGGCTCATTTGATTGAAAATTGAAATTGCCCTATTTAATAGTCGAAAGTGAGTGGAGAGTAATTAACCCCCAGGGCAAGGGTTGCAAGTTATGCCTTGGGGTATATAAGGTTTTTATAGAATGTGCTGTTGTAGAAACTTCAAAAAATACTCATTTGATTGTAAATCCAAAGGGTTAGTGCCCTTTTTAATAGTCAAAAGTGATTGGAGGGCAACTAACCCCCCTCTCTCGCTCACCTTTTCTCCAAACACAGCAAATCAAAATTTTGAGATATCCATTTTATTCAGCATAGCTAAAAGTTCTGGAAATCAGGTCTTTTAGGATGACAACCCCCCCCCGCAGGCCTCAGGGCAATGGTTGTAAGTTATGCCCTGGAACATATAATTTTTTTTAAAGAAAGTTTTGTCGTAAAACTTCAAAAAGGTCTCATTTGATTGAACATTGAAATGGCTAGTGCACTTTTTAATAGTCAAAAGTTATTGGAAGGCAACTAACACCCCTTCCACGCCCACCATTTATTCAAAAACACCCAATCAAAATTTTGAGATAGCCATTTTGTTCAAAGTGGTTGAAAGGTCCGGAAATTGTATCTAAGAGGATGACACTCCCCCTCTGCCCTCATGGTAAGGGTTGTAAGTTGTGCCCTGGGGGCATGTAAGGTTTTTATTGAAAGCTGTGCTCTAGAAACTTGAAAAAGGGCTCATTCGATTGAAAATTCAAAGGATTAGTGCTCTTTTTGATAGTCAAAAGTGATTTGAGGTTAACTAACCCCCTCTCACGCCCACCTTTTCCCCAAACAAATCCAATCAAAATTTTTAGATAGCCATTTTGTTCAATGTAGTTTAAAGTTTTAGAAATTAGGTCTTTCAGGATGATAACGCCCTCAGAGCTCTCGGGGCAAGGGTTGTAAGTTAAGCCCTGGGGGTATATAAGGTTTTTATAGTTAGTGATGTTGTAGAAAGTTCAAAAGGGCTCATTCAATTGGAAATTAGAAGGGCTTGTGCCCTTTTTAATTGTTGAAAGTCATTGCAGAATAAGTAAAACCCCTCTCAAGATAGCCATTTTGTTTGACGCAGTTAAAAAGTCTGGAAATTTTGTTTTTGATAATGAAACTCCCCTCACAGCCCTCAGGGCAAGGGTTGTAAGTTATGTCCTGGGGGCATATAAGGTTTTTTTTATAGAAAGTGTTGTTGTGTAAACTTCCAAAAGGAATCATTTGAATGGAAATTGAAATGGCTAGTGCCTTTTTTAATAGTCGAAAATGATTGGATGGCAAGTAACCCCCTTCTCACGCCCCCCATTTCCCCAAACACATCCAGTCAAAATTTTTAGGTAGCCATTTTGTTCAACATCGTTGAAAGTCTGGAAATTAGGTCTTTGAGTATAACACCCCCCCCCCCCTAGCCCTCAGTGCAAGGGTTGTAAGTTATGCCCTGGGGGCATATAAGGTTTTTATAGAAACTGATGTTGTAGAAACTTCAAAAGGGCTCATTCAATTGGAAATTGAAAGGGCTAGTGCCCTTTTTAATAGTTGAAAGTGATTAGAGAGCAACTAACGCCCCTATCACGCCCACCATTTCCCCAAACACATCCAATAAAAATTTTTAGATAGCCATTTTGTTCAACATAGTTGAAAGTTCTTGAAATTAGGTCTTGAGGATGACAACCCCCTCACATCCCTCAGGGCAAGGTTTGTAATTTATGCCCTGGGGACATATAAGGTGTTTATAGAAAGTGTTGTCATAGAAACTCAAAAAAGGCTCATACAATTGGAAATTAAAAGGGCTAGTGGCCTTTTTAATAGTAGAAAGTGATTATAAGGCTTGATATTTCTATAGTAAAGATCAATGGTGCAATGTATTATTATTTTTTTTATTTTTTTTTTTGTTTAGACCAGGGCACTTTGTATTGAAGGAGTTGTCGTAGGAACTTCAAAAAGGGCTCATTCGATTGAAAATATAAAGGGTTAATGCCCTTTTTAATAGTCGAAAGTGGTTGGAGGGCAACTAGTCCCTCTACCACGCCCACCCTCCCATTTGTCCATTATGTTTAAAATTAAATGTTGCCTTAAGATTAAATCAAAATGCACTGTGTTAATGCTAATTACCAATAAGGCATCTCAGCAGTATCCCAAGAACGACTGAGGGTATTATGTTCGAATTTTGGAGGCTGCATCTGCTCTTAAAATTTAACTAAATCAAAATAGCGTAAGTGTATCCAAGCTATTAAAGAAAGTAAACTGAATTTTAGGGAATGGTATCAAGTTTTCTATTTCAGGTCAACTAGAGGGGCTGTATGAAACTAAATTAAATGCTATGATTTGATTTAAATGCTTTTAGGGTGACAACCCCCCTCAGAGCCCTTAGGGCAAGGGTGTTTAGTTATACCCTGGGGGCATATAAGGTTCTTATAGAAAGTGTTGTCTTAGACTCTTCAAAAAAGACTCATTTGATTGGACATTGAAAGGACTAGTGCCCTTTTTAATAGTCAAGAGTTAATAGACAGCAACTAACTCTTATGCCCACCATTTCCCTAAACACATTCGATTACAATTTTGAGACAACCATTTTGTTCAACATAGTTGAAAGCTCAGAAACTATGATTTTGAGGATGACAAACTCCCTAAACCCTGCAAGGGTTATAAGTTATGTCCTGGGGGGCATATAAGGTTTTTATAAAAAGCTTGTTCGTAGAGACTTCAAAAATGACTCATTTGATTGGAAACTGAAAGGGTCAGTACCCTTTTTAATATTCGAAAGTGACCGGAGGACAACTAACCCCCCTCTCACGCCCACCAAACTAATGCAATCAAAATTTTGAGATTTCTATTTTGTTGAATGTAGTTGAAAATTCTGGAAATTAGGTATTTTAGGATGATACTCCCCCCCCCCCAACACAGCCGTCAGGGTAAGGGTTGTAAGTTATACCTTGTGGGCATATAAGGTTTTTTATAAAAAGAGTTGTTGTAGAAATTTCAAAAAGATCTCATTCGATTGGAAATTGAAAGGGCTAGTGCTCTTTTTAATAGTCGAAATGATTGGAGGGCAACTAACCTCCCTCTCACGACCACCATTTCCCCAAACACATCCAATCAAAACTTGAGATAGTCAACGTAGTTAAAAGTTCTGGAAATTATGTCTTTGGGGATGACAACCCCCCACACCCGTCAGGGAAATGGTTGTAAGTTATGCCCTGGGGCCATATAAGGATATTCCTTATCCTTATATATAAATATATATATGGCCCTGGGGCCATATATACATTTTTATAGATAGTGTTGTCATAGAAACTTCGAAAAAGGGCTCACTCAATTGGAAATTGAAAGGGCTAGTGTTCGTTTTAATAGTTGAAAGTAATTCGAGGGAGAATCGCCCCCCCCAACGCCCATCATTTCCCAAAAAATTTCTGATCAACATTTTGATATGGCCATTTCGTTCAGCGTAGTTAAAAGGTCTGGAAATTATGTCTTTGAGGATGACAACCCTCCCTCCATAGCCCTCATGACAAGGGTCGTAAGTTATGCCCTTGGAGAATATAACGTTTTTGTAGAAAGTTTTGTTGTAGAAGCTTCAAAAAGGGCTCATTGAATTGGAAATTTAGAGTTTTAAATTTAATTTTTAAAAGCCAGATTATAATTTGTACTTTACTGAAAACAAAAATTAATTTAGATTTTAAGGAATAAATATCAGCATATGTATGTTAAACTGGAAATGCACATTTTTATCAATAAATTCATTTGAATTTTTTCAGTAAAGTACAGATTATATTCTGGCTTTTAGAAAGCACAGGGTTTAGAACCCTACTCAGATTAATTTCTGCTCCTTTTGAGTTTGACTTATTTTAATTTCTGTTTGTTTTGGATTTCATTTATTTATTGATACTGATTTATGGTAGTTGTTTGTTTGGTAGATTATTTGATTCTATTTTTGTTCATTTTTTTGTTTAATTGAGTTCTTTACTTTTTTTGAAAAACTTATTTTGTGCAAAAAATTTTTTGTTTAATTACAAGTAAATAGTTTAGTGATTTGAAAAGGAAATAGTTTTGTGAAATTTTATGGCAAACAAGTCAATGCAAGATTCATATCTAGTTAAAAATGAACAATAATTTGGAATTTTTTGCACTTATCTTCAAACCAGCAATATATGTGTGAAGTTTCATAGCGTTAAGTGCAACTTTTTACGTCTGATATTTTTTTTTTTTTTTTCAGTGGAGTCAGCTTATAATATTCAAAACTCGTGTTACTTAAAGTGGTATTTGATTCTAATCACTAATTTGAAGAACAGTTGGAATTTCATCCGTCTTAGTGGAATTTCACAAAAAAAATCCACAGTGCATTTAAAAAAAGTTGAATTTTTCTTTTCTAGTTGGCTTGCAAAATAAAAAGAAAAAATCTTGTTTTATAAAAAAAAAAGAAGTATCTTTGACACAGAGAAGTTTTTTACAGCTTGTAAGTGAATCAGTATTGGATTTGATGGTGCCTGGTTCTTGCAATGCCTCCATGCCTATTAATTTTATCAATTAATTTATTATAGTATCTCATAATTTTACAGAAAATCAAAAAAATTACAACTCAGGTCTCAGGTTTTGATAAGGAATGTTTGTATTCTTCTTATTGCTCAGTCCAAGCAAAATTCAGTTAATGAAAACAAGAAAACTTCATATTTTTTTATTTTGGATTTTGGAAAAAATGCTTGGGCTGTTATAGCTCTAGCTCTAGATGTTGAACCCCTTTAAATTCTTTTACAAATAAATTCTTCCAATGAAAGTAGAGCTGGATTGGAAAACTTAAATTGCAGTTAGCTTGTAAAATACCAAGTTCTTGTATGTTTAAAAAATATTCCAAATAAAGTAAAATATTCCATACTCATAAATTTCCTTTTGCTAGAGTGGATGTGAGAACTAAGGTAAGGTTTCTGTATGGCACTTTAGAGATGATTGAAAGTTGATCAAACAATCAAAATCTTGAAAAACTGCATTGGCAACACAGCAAAGGAAGGAAAGGGAATTTAATTTGATAGTTTATTTGTAAAGCTGCATAAAAATGCAACAATACAGAGGAGGGGAGGGGGGTAAATCTTTTCACAATCTAGTGGGGGGGGGCAAATTTTCTTTTATTTTCTTCAATGAAAGAGCCAAAAAAGACACTTTTGAGTGAATTGCCCCGCATCAAAGATATTTTTTTAAATAGGGGGAAGGCAAATGCCACCAGGATACAAAGATTTGGGGGTACTATTGGTTTACAGATCTAATCTTACGAGCTGTTGAGTTTTTCTGGATCCATTTTTTGGGAAATCTGGAAATCCATCATAATCATTCTTACTGGACTTAATGGATAACGTTGATGAATTCAACGATCTTTAGGGATCACTGTTGGTAGGCTGTTGTTTATACCCGTTTTTAGTTGAACCAGTAGGGATAGTTCTGATGGTCGATACTGGATACTCTTTAAACTTTTTTTTTTTTTTACCTTCAAAACTGCTTCTGCTAAATCTGGGTTTGTTTTTTCTGTCAGTTTTAATGATGATCTTGATATGCACGGTACAAGGAATATCTTGCAACGTCCAAGAATGCACATGGATGTTCCAACACAGGCAAATTATGACAATTTTAAACTGATGCAAAATAAAGTCCAGCACCTCACTAGAGAACTTACAAGCAAATATGAGGAGCCACTATCATCTGCATCAAAACAAATCCAAAGAAGTATTGGGAATATGCCTCAATTCAAAAGCTCAGTAGACATTCAGTAACAGAAATCTTGGTTAGTAAGAATACTATAACCAATCCTGGGGATGTAGTTGAAGTCCTGAATAAGCAGTTTAGGTCAGTTTTTGTACCTCTAGATGATGCTCCCTTTCCAGAAATGCTGGTATACAATATTAAGAAATCCATGCAAATTATCCCCATCAGATCTCTGGATGTAGATCTACAGCTCAAAGATTGAATCCAAATAAGTCTGTTGGCCCTGATGGAGTTCATCAATGGACCTTGAAAGAGGTACATTTGGAACCTGCCCCTCCCTCAACAAAACTGTTCCAAAAGTCTCTGGATACTAACGTAGTCCCTCAAGATTGGCGAAATGCAAATATTACCCCTGTCCAGGGGTGTTCCTAGGGGGAGGGGTGCCCCCCAAACTTTTTTGACTTTTGGTAAAAATTTTGCTAAAGGCAAAAATCTCGGCCGAAACTTTGCAAAATCGGCCAAAATTCAGCAAAATCATTTATTTCTGTAGAAAATTCGGCGTAAATCAGATGGAAATTTTGTAAAATTTACGAAGACCAGACCACCCCTACCCCCTACCCTCCTCCAACGAAATGAGCCTTGGGACACTCCTGCCCCTGTCCACAAGAGTTGATGTAGGAATAATATCCCCAATTACTGACCCTTTAGCATCACCTTAACAGTTGGTAAAATTCTTGAAGGTATTGTGAATAACACAATAACAAAACATGTATTTGGCAAAAAAAATAGCTCCCAGACAGCCAACATGACTTCAGATCTAGGCACTCAGTTGAGATAAATCTTATAGATGCTTATGACCAGGGGTGTCCCGGGGTGGGTGGGTAGGTTTGCGCCGCTCCCCTCCCCCAAATTTTTTGGCATTTGGTAAAGTTTTTTCCAGAAAATTCGGCATAAATCAGGGAGTGATTCGGTAAAATCTACAAAGACCTCCCCCCCCCCCCCACAATAAAATGTGCCTCAGGACGCCCCTGCTTATGACTATATCACTAAGTCACTAGACTCCAGTTGGCATGATCCTGTTAGATTTTGTCAAAGCATTTCACTAAGTCTGTCATTGCTGGCTGAAGATAAAACTAATACCTATTGGTAACCATCTAGAAGTTGTAGAATGGGTGATGCCATTCCTTTCAGGGAGAAAGCAGAGGGCTAGTATTTTGGGGCAATGGGAAAGCATTATCCTCAGAAGTTGACAGCAGTGTGCCGTTTATATAAGATGGGCGTTTATGCTGATGATTCAAAGCTATGATGGTTGCTCTGACTGCCTGCCTCTTCTGTAGCCAATACTCTTTGCCCCTTTGTATGAATATCACAATGCTGTCTAATTTTCTCTTTCCTTCAAATTGATAGGCTAGTTCTGGGCAGCATTGATGCTAGTTCTGGGCAGCATTGTGCAACATTTTTTTGTGTGTGTGTTAAAAGGTATGTTAGACAGATTAAGTATTCTTTGTGAAATGCAGGAAGAACCTGAAAGCAAGTATAAAGAAAAACCTAAGAACTTTGGTAGAGACTCCACAGAAATAAAACTACAAAGTAACGGAGTTCAGCAAAGAATTTAAAGCAAAAAAGAAATTAAACAAAAATAGAAGAATCATCTGAACCCTCCACCTATGACCTCTCAGAGATGTATCAAACAGTTCGTGGTAACGAACTGTAAGTAAGGAGCGACCCGGCTCAATGGTAACCGAAACTCTAAAAAAGGGAATTTTGATACCAATAGATACATCAAAAGAATCAGATTTTAATTCTGATTTCAAATATATAAGTTTCATTAAGTTTAATCTTACCTATCAAAAGTTACGTGCCTGAGAAAATTTGGCTGATTTTCGAAAAAAGGGGAAAGACCCCTAACAGTTATAGAACCTTAATGAAAATCACACCATCATATTCAGCGTATCAGAGAACCCTACTGTAGAGGTTTCAAGCTCCTATCTACAAAAATGTGGAATTTTGCATTTTTTGCCAGAATAAAGATCACGGATGAGCGTTTATTTGTCTGTTTGTTTTTGTTTTTTTTTTTTTTCCAGGGGTGATCGTATAGACCCAGTGGTCCTAGAATATCGTGGGAGGGCTAATTGGAACGGACATTAAAAGTTCTAGTGCCCTTTTTAAGTAACCAAAAAAAATGGAGGGCAACTAGGCCCCCTCCCACGCTCATTTTTTTCCCAAAGTCACCCGATCAAAATTTTGAGATAGCCATTTTGTTCAGCATGGTCGAAAATATGATAAAAATGTCTTTTAGGATGACTTGATCCCCCAAAGTCCCCAGGGGAGGGCTGAAAGTTATGAACTTTACTCAATGTTAACATATAGTATTGGTTATTGGGAAGTATACATACTTTTTCAGTGGAGATTTTTTGTGGTAGGGGGGGGATGGAGAGGGTCGGGGGCTATATGGAAGGATCTTTCCATGAAGGACGTTTTCATGGGGGAAGGGACATTGCTATGAAGGGGGCGCCGGATTTCCCAGCATTATTAAAGAGAAAGATCAGGAATTAAATAAAAAAAACAAGTTTTTCAACTGATCAACTGATTGTGATTAAGAGGTCATTTTTAAAGAACTGGAAAAAAAATTCGAACTATAGTTTAAAGAGCAGGGTATTGACTAGGGGCGAACCCCCTAATATACGTGTTAAAAATTTATGAATATAGAAGTTCGTTACGTAAGTTAATTCTAAGTTACGTATATTTATTACTAATAAAAACGTTCGTAAATAAAATTAAACAAGTTTCGAGAAAGCCATTTAACCAAATATAATATGCAAATTTTGTTTTAATTATTCATGTACGGTGAGCCAAAATCAAAACCTGAATTAATTCGAAAACGTTCAAAAATTAAATAAAAAAAACAAGTTTTTTTAACTGAAAGTAAGGAACGACGTTAAAACTTAAAACGAACAGAAATTATTCCGTATATGAAGGGGGCTGTCCCCTCCTCAACGCCTCGCTCTTTACGCTAAAGTTTTTTTATTGTTTAAAAAAATAGAGTTGTGAGAAAGTCAAACTTTAGCGTAAAGAGCGAGGCGTTGAGGAGGGGACAGCCCCCTTCATATACGGAATAATTTCTGTTCGTTTTAAGTTTTAACGTCGTTCCTTACTTTCAGTTAAAAAAACTTGTTTTTTTTATTTAATTTTTGAACGTTTTCGAATTAATGCAGGTTTTGATTTTGGCTCACCGTACATGAATAATTAAAACAAAATTTGCATATTATATTTGGTTAAATGGCTTTCTCGAAACTTGTTTAATTTTATTTACGAACGTTTTTATTAGTAATAAATATACGTAACTTAGAATTAACTTACGTAACGAACTTCTATATTCATAAATTTTTAACACGTATATTAGGGGTTCGCCCCTAGTCAATACCCTGCTCTTTAAACTATAGTTCGAATTTTTTTTTCCAGTTCTTTAAAAATGACCTCTTAATCACAATCAGTTGATCAGTTGAAAAACTTGTTTTTTTTTATTTAATTCCTGATCTTTCTCTTTAATAATGCTGGGAAATCCGGCGCCCCCTTCAGGTATGTTAGACAGATTAAGTATTCTTTGTGAAATGCAGGAAGAACCTGAAAGCAAGTATAAAGAAAAACCTAAGAACTTTGGTAGAGACTCCACAGAAATAAAACTACAAAGTAACGGAGTTCAGCAAAGAATTTAAAGCAAAAAAGAAATTAAACAAAAATAGAAGAATCATCTGAACCCTCCACCTATGACCTCTCAGAGATGTATCTTTCTATAGGTAATTAGAGCTCCATCTGATAAATAATGAACCAAATTTACCTCCATTTTCCTATAAAATTAATTCCAAAATTTATCTTCAGACTTTCTCTTATCAAATCTCAAATGCTACTGGCCTAACTCTCTCATTCACTTTTGCAGATTCTGCAATATAAGAAACAAAAGGATTGACCATTACCTGTTCAAATGTAATGTGCTAATGCCTGCCCAGCATGCCCTTTAGTAAACTGTTAAAGTAACACCACAAACTACCATTATCAGTTCAAGCCCTGCTGACCTAAACTGTACAAAGGGTACTGAACTCAAAATATACACTTAGATTTTCTGGTTTTGGAAATCCAAAGAGCTACAACCAAAAATATAAATAGCAGCCTGTAATAGTTTAATACATCTTATATAAAGAGAAAAAGTGAAGAGGACTAGGTAGCCTTGACTGAAAAGTCTCCCCCCCCCCTCCCCCCAAATTTGTTTTGTATTCGATGAAATTTTCGCCGAAGGCAGAAATTTTGCAAAATCGGCCGAAATTTAGCAAAATTCTTGATTTCTGCAGAAAATTCGGCATAAATCAGGTAGCGATTCGGCAAAATTTACGAAGATCACCTCCCCAATGAAATGAGCCTCGGGACGCCCCTGTATATAGGTAACAAGTTACAGAGGTAGACCAAATGCAAATTCGAGTTACAAAATCGCTAAATTTACTTCCTACAGCTACTACAAAGTTAAGAATAACTTTTAGTGTATTTTAGACTTGACATATAAAGACTTTACTTCCAAATGTCAAGACTTGACACTCAAATGCCAATAATAAGTTTTCTTTTCTATGAAATAGACACCTGAACATTAATTGAATCTGATATAAAAACATTGTAAACCATGTTAATACGTATCAAAGTTTACACGTTGCAACCTGCATATTAGGTCTTGACTAATAGAGGTCTGTTGGAAAAACTTCGAAATACGGAGGTAAACCTTGACTTGTGGATTTAAAGCGAAAATAAAATGATGACTTATCTAATGGATTTCGAATCATAGAGGTTATTTTCAGGTCACTTCGACTTACATAAATAAAATATAACTGCAAAATTATTTCCAATTTTATGCATGGTCTTTTTTTTAATTTGATATATTTTTCAAAGGGGATTGAAAATAATTAGATATATCAAGGATTTTGAGTTATCGAGAGTCGAGTGTACTTGTTAAATCAAATTTGAAAAGGAAAGAGGATTTTTGCTATAACTAATAGTCATAGCCCGTTGGTGGTCAAAAATGTTATCAATATTTAATCCAAGCTCTAACTTGAATTTATAGCTATACATGGTAAAAACTTTGTAGAGTTTTAGAGCCAGAAAGGTTTTGATGCTCAAACCGTATATTTCTGACTGCAGGTATCTGCGTCTTCTCTCACTTTTTGCATGCTTCCCTCAATCTCTTTCTTGGGTTATAAAGAGATGGTGTTAAACTTCTTTCAAAGCTGAATACTACCATTTGATATTTATTGCTAGTGTGAAAACATCCAAAGAGTCTAAACAAAAGGGTGAGGAGGGGGGATATGAAATTATTTTCCCAGGATCTGAAATAAAAAGAAGGGGTATTTTAGGTCACAATAATTCATGCATGGGTGTTTTATAAGCTAATTATCGGGTAGACCCTACCCAATGTTTGTATAAGTTACTATAAAGAAACAATAAATAGAACAATAGAGAATTTTTTTTATATAAAACAGTGGAATGCAACTTTAAATAAATATTTCGATCCTTTATCCAAGGGCTGTCCTGAGTAAAACAAATGAAAAAAAAGAATATAAAAGAACTCACATTAAAATACAATCTCTAAAACTAAGATATTTTCAAAACAGTCCTAGCATCAGTACTTCAGGGAAGTTCAACCAGGACCTTGTTGGTCCTGGTCCAAATTCCCTGAAGTAAGGAATAGGTCCTGGTTGAACTTCCCTGAAGTAATGATGCTAGGACTGTTTTGAAAATATCTTAGTTTTAGAGATTGTATCTTAATGTGGGTTCATTTGTGTTCCTTTTTTCATTTGCTTTGCTGTGGACGTTGGGTGCCTTGAATATAGGGTCGAAATATTCATTTAAAGTTGTATTCCGCTGTCTTATATAAAAAATTTCTCTATTGTTCTACTTGTTGTTTATAATGGAAATGCATTGTGGTCTTTGTTGCTATTTGTTACTATATGGTTGATCCGCCTTGGTTGATATGATGCTTCAATAGTAGCTTTCCTTTTAAAACCTTCCCTCGGTATTAATTTTTTGTTTTTCCTTAGTTAAAGTAAAGTGGGGAAAAGAGACATATCCTGATGTTGAGCTAAATACAGATGAAGAGCCAGACCTTTTTAAAGCACAATTGTTTGCACTCACAGGGGTGACGCCAGAGCGGCAGAAAATCATGGTTAAAGGAGGAATACTGAAAGATAATTCTTGGCAAGGGTGAGTCCTTACAACATGTATTATTACCATAATCACTTTTTTTCAACTTTACTGTTATTTAGCACAGGGTTGGAACCGATTGCTTTTCCTGAGGCCATAATAATTGTGATGATTTAAATGACATGAAAATTGCAAGTTGGAATGTCACACCGTTAAAATTAGCTATTTTATTCAGGGTCGTCACGTATGAGGGGGAGGGGGATACCCCCTCCCTGATGTTTTTGGTCACTCGGTAAAATTTATAAGTCAGTAAAATTTTTGTTCGGTTCAATAAAGACCACGAGAATACTGACATGTCATCTACAGAAATTTTGAACTTGGTCGGTAAACGCAGTATTTTACCGACTCTTGCCGTGCTTTACAGATGCTACCACAATTTTTTATTTGGTTAAATAGATAACATTAAAATAGTGACATGATGTGTACCGAAAACTAGGTCTCGGTTGGTAAGTGCAGTGGTTTTACCGACTTGTGCAGTGATTTTACTTATTGTACTCGAAACGGACATTATGCTAATTATTGACAAAAAAACAGTCAGTAAAAATGACCAGCCTGTTGGTACAATCTCTAGCTCCCTCCCCCCCCCCCCCCATCATTTTGGCTAGAAATGACACTGGTCGTATTAACATTTTTACTGACGAATTCAGACTTTTTGAGCCCTGGATGATTAGAAGCATGCATAGCTGCGTTGGCCTGGTGCTGGTGCTGCAGTGGCTAGTGGCCAGGTGGCTTGATGCTGCAGTGAGTTATTGTTAGTAGTAATGTTTACTTTTCTTTTAGTTGCCAATAGGTAAGACAGATAGGTAAGCGCTTCTTGTATATGTCAAAATGTTTGTTGTTTAAAAATTATAGGTAAACCTACAGTAGCAGAAGTATATGCTTTTCATCCAGAATAAAAAAAAGAAATATCACTGTCGGCCGTATTCAAGATTTTTTTCGGGGAGGAGGAGTACAAAAAAGTTTTCTCCGGGAAGGGGAGGTGTCACAAGAAAAAACGCATAAAAAATTGTTTATATTAATTTTTGTTACGTTTTTGAGTCGGACAAACATTTCAGGGGGCGTGTGTGTTCAAACCCCCTAACTCCCCCCCTTGATCAATTTAAATATTTAAGCTTTGAATACTATCAACTGTAGCCAGAATATACCTCAAACTAGAATCTTCCACTGTTGTAACCAGGGTTCATCTCTTTTTATGTTTAATGCATAAAAATAAGGGGCTTTAAGATGATACAGAAAAAAAAATATGAAAAAAAACTCCTAGAAAAAATTCAAATCCTGAGTTTTGAGAGGAAGATGGTAGACTTGAAGGGCCTGTAGATATGCCTAATATAGATTGGTATTTGACATGTTTTACTCAAAAAAATATACCATGTTATTTGAAAATATGAAATATGAATAAAATACATTGTATTTATTAATATACCTCGAATATATATGAAAAATAGTATTCTGGTATGTGAAAAATATACCATTGTTATTATTTTGGGTGGACTCATAAAATTGAGTTGAGGTTCAAGCCACGAAGCCAGGCATGTACGCTGTGTTTTTTTCTTAGGATAGGGATCTGATAATAATAATAAAAAAAAATGATATTGTGAATAAGAAACGCCCAGAGATTCTGGTAAATTAAGGATTTAATGGGGAGGAGGCCGATCCACCTTCCCCACCCCTGTGTTTGTCCCTGCACAAATGTCCGTTACCCCCCTGCCAAATTCTTGGCACATTTTGAAGGAGAGCATTCCTTGGTAGTATCAAGGTGTCTGCTGTTGTTTTCTCCAGTCCCAAGAGCTACACCTGTCTGCTTCAGGCCGGATTGGGCAGGCTCAAAAGAACCTTGTCCCTTAAAAGGGAGGTGAGAGTCACTTACCACTTGCCAGCCTTCAGCGGCAAATGACAATCAGAGCCAGTACTAGCAAGGGATTTTTTCATCACACCCTTTGCTCCTCAAGGAACTTGTCTTTGCACCATGGTTGGAACTTCATATGTTGAGGGGGTCTCCAGGCTTGATTTTGGCTGTCATTATGCAAATACGTTATGCAAGTAGTTTTGTTCTCTCGTTCGTCAACACTGTTAATACTACGCTCACTCGTCAATAATTGTACATATTTATTGGCTTTAGCTCATTATTATTTTTATTCGTTGTGAATTTTTAAAGTCTCTTTTCTTAATTTGAACTTTGAGTTATTTTGCTTTTTTTACAGATAGTGGGATATTTTAACGTCTTGGATTTTAGTTTGACTCTTTTTTTGATATTTTGAATCAACATATTAATTTGTATGATGTTTGCTATGGCTGTGAATTTTATATTTTGTGCCTTATCTTTTATTATGACAAGAACTACCACAGTGTAAGGCGTTCAGTGTGGCCAGATTGGCTTATTTTACGCCAAACTGGCTTATTTTGTTGGCGACTGGCTCGAAAATTTTTGGAACTGGCTTGTGGCTTAAAACTTGGCTATTTTTATTTTGAACTGGCTTATTTCTTGGCGTGATTTACTTTTTCGGGAAGAATTTATATTTTTTGGCAATTCATCCGATTTTCGAACGAACGAACGAACTAATGCTCACGAAAGGTCAAAATCACGTTTTAACTCTATGGTCAAAATATGAATCTAATCGCGGCACTGCGGCGAAGTTTTCAAATCATAAGAGACACGCGTCTTAGTAACAAAAGCATAACAAGTATTAGCCAGTAAGTCATGGGGTCGAACTACAGCTGAAGGTACAGTATATTTTCTGTTACTTATTGTAATAGAATAAGTCCAGTAATCAAACTCATAACAGACAGATCTGTCACATATACAGATCCTGTTTAACTGTTTAGTTCATGTGAGTCGTCCAGGAGTTGTCATGCTGTCGTCATGTACACTCTAGCTATTTTCTGTGGTTTGTATCTCTGTACAAACAGATTGGGTACACAGCCTAGCCAGCCTAGCCTTATCGCAATTCTACTAAATGCAGCCTCAAAATAATCTCTACACTGGAACTGAATTTCCGCAAACCAGGGAACGAATTGAAAGGTGGATAATGCCATTAGGATCAAAGGACCTGAATAGTGGTGAGTCAAGGAGGCCCACTTGTGCCTCTATATAGAGGCGACCCACCACAATGTTAAGCGATTTCAGGTCCTAGAGGTTGCAGAGAGACGGCGGTAATCGCATTTTGTAGCCCAAGCTCAAACTAAGAAACTTGCAAAATTTCATCCTCTTCTGACTTTATCTTGATAAGTAATAAACTGTACAAAAACGTGCAGAAATTATTTGAAAAAAAATACGTTTTCTAAAGAGTTAATCGAACTTAAAACGAACAGAAATTATTCAGTATATGAAAGGGGCTGTGCCCTCCTCAACGCCTCGCTCTTTACGCTAAAGTTTGACTTTCTCACAACTCTTTTTTTAAACAATAAAAACTTTAGCGTAAAGAGCGAGGCTTGAGGAGGGCACAGCCCCTTTCATATACGGAATAATTTATGTTCGTTTTAGGTTTTATTGTCGCTCCTTACTTTCAGTTTAAAGAAATTTTGTTTATATTTAAAGGCTGCGAAAGCGGGGGTTTGGGGGGCGGCAGCCCCCCAACTTTGCCTCGTAATCCCTGTACGTTTTAAGGTTCGACCTTGTAACTCAGCCTCTTTAGCTCTTTAGAAAACGTAGTTTTTTTTCAATATTTCTATAAAACGGCCGTCAAAACTTGGACACCATTAAAAGTAAAGTTAAATTTTGGGCAAAAAATTGTCTGGCTTATTTTTGGCGTGTTTTTCAAAGGCTGCGGCTTATTTTTTTGTTCACGATCTGGCCACACTGAAGGCGTTTGATAATAAAATCGTTTCGTTTTGTTTCTATTACTGGCTTTAATTCATCAAATCTTGGTAATATACTCTGTAAAATACCCAACCTCAGGGCCAGATACTGGAAAGGAGGGTCGGTGGTAGATGGTAAGCAAAATCAGCAGTAGTGCATATTTTTACCTATTGCTCACACTCACTGGTATGATAAGGTTATCAACACCACCCCGATACGTATTAATGAGAATACTAATTTATTTTTTACTATTTATTTTAAGCTCAGATGAAAAGCCTATTTTGCTAGAACTCTTCTCGAGGTTTAGAAGAAGTTAGAAAACACGTATGTTTCATAATCTTGCAAAAACATTAATGGAATGCCTGTCTTTCATTGGTCAAAAAATTCCCTAGAAAAAGGCTTATACATAGGATTTTTGCAACGCGAGAGGGTTGAACTTATTTTAGATAAATTATAAAACGGTGTCTCCTCTTGATAATATTAAATATAAAAAAAAACAAGTTTTTTTAACTGAAAGTAAGGAACGACGTTAAAACTTAAAACGAACAGAAATTATTCCGTATATGAAAGGGGCTGTCCCCTCCTCAACGCCTCGGTCTTTACGGTAAAGTTTTTTATTGTTTAAAAAAAATAGAGTTGTGAGAAAGTCAAACATTAGCGTAAAGAGCAAGGCGTTGAAGAGGGGACAGCCCCTTTCATATACGGAATAATTTCTTTTCGTTTTATGTTTTAACGTCGTTACTTACTTTCAGTTAAAAAAACTTTTTTTTTTTTATTTGATTTTTGAACTTTTTTTAATTAATGCAGGTTTTGATTTTGGCTCACCGTAAATGAATAATTTAAAAAAAATTTGAATATCAATTTTACTTTTATTTGGTTAAATGGCTTTCTCGAAACCTGTTTAATTTTATTTACGAGTGTTTTTATTCGTAATAAATAGACATAACTTGCGAATTTAGTAACTTAGCGAACCTTAGTATTCTTAGATTTTTAATACGTACATTAAAGGGTTTGCATTATAGTCAATACCTTACTTTTTAAACTAAAGTTTAAATTGCGTACAGTTGCTTTAAAAATGACCCCTTAATCACAAATTCCGTTAATTAGAATAAATAGCTATTATGAAAGTACTAAATAATCTTTGGCTTAAAGAGCGAGGTATTGACCAGGGGATGAACCCAATCATATACGTAATGTTTCCTGTCGTTTTGATGTTGCTCCTTACTTTCAGTTAAAAAACTTGTTTTTTTTTATAAATATAATTTCTGATCTTTATTTAAATAATGCTGGGAAATCCGGCGCCCCCTTCATAGCAATGTCCCTTCTCCCATGAAAAATTCCTTCATGGTAAGATCCTCCCACATAACCCCGACCCCCCCCCCCCCTACTAACAGAAAAAATCCTCTCTGAAAATGTCTGTATACTTCCCAATAACCAATACTATATGTTAACATTGGGTAAAATTCATAACTTTCAGCCCTCCCCCCAGGGACTTCGGGGGATTAAGTCATCCTAAAAGACATAGTTATCATATTTTCGACCATGCTGAACAAAATGGCTATTTCAAAATTTTGATCGGGTGACTGCGAAAAAAAGAGCGTGGAAGGGGGCCTAGTTGACCTCCGTTTTTTTTGTTACCTAAAAAGGGCACTAGAACTTTTAATTTCCGTTCAAATGAGCCCTTCTACGATATTCAAGGACCACTGGGTTGATACGATCACCCCTGGGGAAAAAAATAAATAAATAAACACGCATCCGTGATCTTTCTTCTGGCAAAAAATGCAAAATTCCACATTTTTGTAGATAGGTGTTTGAAACCTCTACAGTAGGGTTCTCTGATACGCTGAATATGATGGTGTGATTTTCATTAAGGTTCTATAACTTTCAGGGGGCTTTCCCCCTTTTTTCGAAAATCAGCCAAATTTTCTCAGGCGCGTAACTTTTGATAGGTAGGACTAAACTTGATGAAACTTATATCTTTGAAATCAGCATAAATATCTGATTCTTTTGATGTATCTATTGGTATCAAAATTCTGTTTTCTACAGTTTCGGTTACCATTGAGCCGGGTTGCTCCTTACTTACAGTTCGTTACCATGAACTGTTTGATATAAATTTCTTCATCTGGGAGCTCAATAATCAAACAGTTTGTGGTAAGGAACTGTAAGTAAGGAGCGACCCGGCTCAATAGTAACCGAAACTCTAAAACGGAATTTTGATACCTATAAATACATCAAAAGAATCAGATATTTATGCTGATTTCAAATATATAAGTTTCATCAAGTTTAGTCTTACCCATCATTTATGAAAAAATTTGCCTTGTTTTCGAAAAAAGGGGGAAATATCCCCTGAAAGTGATAGAAACTTAATGAAAATCACACCATCAGATTCGGCGTAGCAGAAAACCCTAATGTAGAGGTTACAAGCTCCTATCGGCGAAAATGTGGAATTTTGTATTTTTTGTCAGAAGAAAGATTAAGGATGCGTGTTTATTTGTTTGTTTTTATCAGGGGTGATCGTATCGATCCAGTAGTCCTAGAATATCGTGATAGGGCTTATTCGAACGGAAATTAAAAGTTCTAGTGATCAAAAAACTGGGGGGCAACTAGGCACCCTATCACGCTCATTTTTTTCCAAAGTCACCCGATAAAAATTTTGAGATAGCCACTTTGTTCAGCATAGTAGAAAATCGAATAACTATGTCTTTGAGGATGACTTAATCCCCCAAAGTCCCCGGGGGAAGGGCTGCAAGCTATGATTTTTGTCCATTGTTTACATATAGTATTGGTTATTGTAGCATTGGTTATAGTATACAGACGTTTTGAGGAGGGATTTTTTTCTGTTGGGGGGGGGGGGTTCGGGGGCAGTGGATTATGTGGTAGGATCTTTCAATGGGGGAAGGGACATTTCTATGAATGGAGCGCCAGAATTCCCAGCATCATTTAAAAAACGATTAGAAATTAAATTTAAAAAAAACAAGTTTTTTCAACCGAAAGTAAGGAGCACCGTTAAAACTTAAAACGAACAGAAATTATTACGTATATCAGGGGGTTTACCCCCTAGTCAATACCTCAATCTTTACGCTAAAGTGTTTTTAGTACTTTCAAAAGAGCTATCTATTCTAATTCCACGGCCTTTGTGATTCAGGGGTCATTCTTTAAGAATTGGAACAAAATTCGACCTTTGGCGTAAAGAGCGAGGTATTGACTATGAAGCGAACCCCCTCATATACGTAATAATTTCTGTTCGATTTAAGTTTTAATGATGCTCCTTACTTTCAGTTGAAAAAACTTGTTTTTCTTTATAGCTTTTTTGGGTTGAGGGCGGGATTACAGTGTGGCAAATATAAGGTTTATTTGTGGGTAGATTATGGTCATCTTATTACCCTAGTACTCTGCTTATGGCCCGGATGTCATTGGTAACTTGTGGCCGATATATGCCTAGTACATGCATGTCCAGCTCTGGTAGCATGTGGTCGAGATAGATTTTGGAAATCAATCAATCAATCATTTATTACCCACAACTACAAGAGAACAAGTAGTACAAGTGGAGTATAAACATAATAATAAAAAAGAAAAACAAAAAAGAACTCAACACTAGCAATTAAATTAAACTAAGAAAAGAACTGTAAAAGACCGTGGTCAGGGCCAATATTACAAAATGTATTTACTAAAAGCTTTTTATAGGTCACTGAGCTTTTTAGTTACATCCCTGACATATAAAATTTTAACTTGATGTCGATTTCTAGTCTATGGTGGCAGAGAAAGAAGAAATATGCAAGACTTGAAGTATACAACTTTAATTTTTTTCAAATCCTTTAGCTTAAGAACAGAATGAACACCCGAAAAATAAAGCACAGAATGATCAGAAAAAGTCGAGAACAAGCGCCCAAGAGCTCTTCTGTTACATTTTCCACGGTTTGCTACAATTTTTGAATAACTGAGCTGAATTTTTCTTACTGCATCAGCAACAATCTGTTTACGAAAGAGAGCTAGAGAATTAGAAATACCAAGCCACCGAAAGGAGGAGACAGAAAGTACAGAAAATTCAGTACAAGCCAGAGGAGTAAACGAAGACAGATTATAAGATAAGAATTCACACTTGTCAAGATTCAGGGATAGACCAATATTTAGGAAAGACTGAGAAACTAAGGAAACCATCGTAGAAAGAGCAGGCTTAGTACGACTAATCAACAGAATGTCATCAGCATAGGCAATGTAAGAAATATCAGTAGAACCGGAAAAATAAGTGCCTGAGATCTTTTCCAGAACAGTAGAAATACAAATTTTGAAAAGGGTTGGTGATAAAACACCTCCCTACCTAACACCACGAAGCACTTTAATAGTTGTTTCTGGAGAAGATTTCAGGCGGAGGTAAGAATTAGAATACCAAAACCGTAAAAGGTAAATAACCGAAAAATTAACACCAGAAAAAGCCAAAGAAAAGAAAAGCTGGTTATGAGCAACAGAATCGAAAGCCTTTGAGAGATCAAGTGTACAGAGATATACGCCTTTACCCTTAGAAGAATTAGAAAGTAGAATAGAAGAAAGGACACGATGAGCATGTTGGCAACCCACACCAGGTCTGAAACCAAGTTGATTTTCACCAAAGAAAGAAATATTTCGAGTTAAATTAGGTAAAAGAATATACTCGAAGACCTTGCTAATATTGCAAGAAACAGAAACTGGACGGTAAGAAGAGCAATCTGTTGGCGGTTTACCTCTTTTTAAAATTGAAGTCACGCTGCCTCACAAAAAGCTTTCCGGGACGACAGAAGATGCCAAGCACATTTGAAACAAAAGTGCAAGATGTGACACAAGTTCAGCACATCGGGGAGTTAGATGCATTTTAGAGATACCATCAGCATCAATAGATTTCGACTTAAGATGATTCAAAGCATTCAAAACTTCACAACGCGATATAGGAAAAACAAAACGCTGACTTAGAAATCTAGGGGCAATTTTAACAATCGCTTCACCAAACTTTCCAAACCCAATGGGTTGGGTTTGGAACTGTATACCCTACTTTACTCAAAGTGACTTATGTTAAAGGCAAAAATTTGTTATCAGTTGTTGTCCGTGATTTTAATTAGTCTCCAAATAACATTAAATTCTTAACATCAACAAATGCTGCACAGGCTTCTATTAACGAAAAACCTTAAACCACTGACCCTATAATCCACTGGCTTACCAACTTAAGTTTCTCTCAGCCAATCAAAATCCTTCAACACCCTAATTACTGACCAATCAGAACATAAACCAGTTCCCAAGGTAACAACTAATTTGTCTTTTTCCTACCTCAAATCGTAGACTGTTGTTTCAAAACTGTTTACTGCTTAAACTGACTTTAGCCAGATTTTTATCTGTCAGCAACTTTCTTTGCACAGGAAATGCCCTCTTCCCTTCGTTTTCTAATATTTTTTTGGTTTCCTCTCGTTTCTATTGTAATATCTTTAGTAATATAATATATTATATGTTTTGTATTATATATTTACAATTGTATACTTATTATTTATTACTTCTTATGTTTCTTTCTATATTCAGGGCACTGGTACTTAAAGGTATCTGATATGCCGGTATTAATTTACCTCGTTCCCAAACCTCGAGATTTAAAAGTTCTATTGAACCTTCTTTTGAAGGAGTCAACAGAGGGATTTCCAGATCGTTCCAGATAGAAGTGGAACACCGGATGAAGCTCTTTGTCAAGTACTCGGTTCATGATGGCGTGAACTCCTTTAGATAATTGGACCGAGCTGTGTGCCTTTGCGTCTGCCTTGTCGATTGGAAAAAAGGGGGAACTGCGAGAGAGCTCGTCGGAGAGAGGCGAATTCCTGTACTTTTAGAAAACAGCCATTGACACTACATCAAACCTTTCATTTAGAGGCTGGAGCGAGTCATGTGTAGAGGCGCAGCCCGCCTTGTTTGCCCTATTTTGGATCTTCTGGAGTGGTGCAAACAACGTTTTTGGGGCACCAGCATATAGTAGGTATCCATATTCAGCTGTAGGTCTGATGCAGGACTTGTAAAGTGGGATGATCGAGCTGGATGGAAGAATGTTTTTGCAGCAAAGAGTAGCGCCGAGCTTTCTTGCGCAGGAGGTTCTCACCCGATCAATGTGGTTATTCCAAGATAGATTGGTGGAAAATTGAATCCCCAGTAGACGAAGGTCGTCGACTCTCTTTATAGTTTCATTTTTGAAAATAAAACTGGGGTGTTCACGCGGTACCTTGATCGGGTAATAAGAAGCTCCTTTGTTTTCAATGCAATAAAGTTGATCATTCATGTATCAGACTACTTTTCGATTTTACAAAGATCCACAGTAGGGAAAGGCAGGCTTGTGTTAAGGTCTTCGTGTTTTAGGATGGCTGAGTGTGTCGTGGTATTGTCAGTAAAAATAATGCAGAGGGTTTTGAAGGCTGTCTCCCATGTAATTTATGTAGATAAGGAAGAGTGTATATCACAAGATACTGCCCTGGGGTACCCCTGCTTTCACTGAAAATTCGAGTGGAAATAAACCCGTCGAGGACAACCTGCAGTAAACGATCTGAAAGAATGCTTAATCACTTTTAGTAGACATCCACGAACATCGTACGCATGGAGTTTCTTTAGCAGGCCACGGTGCCATACTCTGTCGAAAGCTTTGGCAATGTCGAATGACAATAGCCTAATATGGTACCCCATTACGAGAAGTTCGATCCACTCCTGATGCTGGACTGCTAGGCAGTCTAATGTTGAGCGTTTCCTATGGAATCAATATTGACGATCGCCAAGAAGGTCATTTGATTCCAGGAATGGTTGAAACGTTCTATTGGAGACGCTCTTGTAGGCTTTTTTTCACATAGGAGAGGAGGCTAATAGGCCTATGGGAGTCCACGCTCGTTGGATTGCAATCTGCCTTTAGGGAAGGCATAGCAGGGATGGATTTCAATGTTTATAAGAAGGTTCCAGAGCGAAAGAATATCCGGAAAAGCAATGACAAAAGTCCAGCTAGTTCGGCGTTGCAGGATTTGAGGACAACATTTGGTATGTTGTCAGAACCTGTTGCTTGAATTACATCAAGATGCCGCAAAATACGAATGATCTTAGGAGCAAACAAAATTCACATAATTCAGGACAGTACAGGTTCGGTCCGAGAAATTTGGCACTTCTCTACCGTCTTCATCCAGGTTCGAGAATTCGGAAAAAGCCTTAGGAGTATCGTTTATACTAACTTATTCATTTTACAGTTATTATAATTTATGCACTCTTATTAGTTGTTATATATCTATGTACTTTTATGTGCGAGCCAACAGCTCGCACATATAACACTATAGGCTAAGAAATGTATCCATGTTTAAGGACCTAGCTCGTAAATGGTAAAATATTCAAATGTTCTGTACAGTTAATGTTGAAGAAAGTTTCATGGTAATATTTATGGGGGCTAAGGAAGATTTTATCGGTGCAGGATTGTCCACCTTTTATTCTCTGAATTCATAATAATTATTATATTATTTAACTTATCATGAATATATTGTTAAATTATTGAATGAGTATTAAAGACGGTGTTATGGTAATATTTGTGGGTGTTAAAGGTCATTTTATGTGTGCAGGGATGTCCACCATGTATTTGCTGAGTTGGTAATAATTATTATATTATTTAACTTATCATGAATATATTGTTAAATTATTGAATGAATATTATAGACGGTGTTATGGTAATATTTGTGGGTGTTAAAGGTGATTTTATGTGTGCAGGGATCTCCACCATTTATTCGCTGAGTTGGTAATAGCTATTGTATTATCGAACTTATCATGAACGTACTATTTAAAATATAGGTTGAGTATTAAAGACGGTGTTATGGTAATGCTCATGGGTACCAAAGAAGAAGACATAGCCACAGAACCAGCAAAGAAGCCAACGTTTATGGAGGACATGACTGAAGCTGAATTAGCCTCTGTAATGGACATGCCTGGTGGTTTAGAAAATTTGGGGAATACGTGCTACATCAATGCCACAGTACAGTGCTTGAAGAGTGTACCTGAGTTAAAAAATAGCATTATTGATTTCACAAGGTATTTCTGGTTTGGTTATTAATTGTAATATTGAATTAGTTTATAGAGTTATTTACGCTATTGGACTCATTCACATTATTACCCTCTAAAATCAATGAATAGTATACCACTATTCACCTGTTAAGGCAACCCACTACAGCAATTAAGATAGGACTGAATAAAGTATTATTTAATCAAGAATTCAGATGGTATTTGGTAGGACTTTTAGATAGCAGCATACTTTTTTTTGTAAATTGAAGCTTCTATAATAACTAAATTCATTTTTTATAGATGTTGCTCTAAAGCTTCAGGTTCTGTTAATTTGTTTTACATGCTTGAACAGGCCGTATATAGGGGGGGGCAGTTACCTGGCTTTACTTCCTTCCCGACTGCCGTGCAAAAAGTAGGGTAGCACGGTAGTCATGCTACTTGGTAGTTTTAATAGCCAACCATGTTCTACGATGTTGACTGTACATAGAAACTTTGAAATCTACTTTGAAATTTTTCCTGAGTGTATGGTTAAGTGGAAATGCCACAAATTAATTTAACGGCACAAATATGTTTCAGAAGCGGAGAACTAAAATGGCAAGAAATTGTTTTGAAAAGCTAAACTATTTTGTGTTGACAGTACACAATTATTTTGAATGTACAACTCTATTTGTTTGCGTTACAGGTAACAACAGCACTATTTTGTTTGTTAAATGCAAAATCAATACTATTTTGTTCCTAACTATCTAGGACCAGACTCTGTTACAAATAGAAAAACTACTCGTCTAAAATCGCATCTTTTATTGCTTCAAAAAATTGTGACTTTAATCTTGACTCCAATTCCAATGCTAATATTGTGTTTGAAAGTTGAGCAATATTCCGCTCTTGAAATTACGAATAGCATACATAATTACATATGCTGTTAATTATATAATTACATATAATACATGATTGTTAATAGGTATTGACGTATGCATGCATAAATTACGAACAGCATCCTAGCCGAGTGCTTATTGCTCGGGATTTCAAATCCTCAGATCAGGGGTTCCAATCCTGGTGTTGCCAATTATTTGGTTAGGAACGGGGATCAATAATGTGACCCTGCTCAGCGGTGCCAGATTCGACCCCAGCTCTAAATGGATACTGGAAGAAATCTGGGGGAAAAACACGGGAAGTGTCGGATGATTTACCCCAACTATGCAATGCACCAAAGGGATCGAATCTGGTGATCGGTAACTGCGCAACGCAGACAATTGGTCAGCATGCGGAAAAGTTTTTTTAAACTAAGTTTAAGTGTTTATAATTAGCACTATATCCGTGCGTAATTTGATTTTATTCACAGTTGTGAAAATCTGGTTCGAGCATCACTATGATGGTGAAGTTTCCACCTCGAATACTTTCAGCTAATTAAACTGTAATTTTGTGACTATACCATGACTTTTTTCCCCCTACTATTGTGACTTAATCTTTGTGATTCTGTTGATTAATTTCGCAAGTATAAATGATTTTTTGACGACTGTTGACAATGGAACAAAAAGTTAAAAGGTAAAAAACAGGTTGATACTTGCGGGACAAATAAATGTTGCGTGCATTTGGTGTGGCTTTAATTCCTGTTGGTTAATTTCTTTACCCCTAGCGAAAAATGATGCAATTTCGAAGTTGTCAGAATCCGGAAGAGGAATGGAATTATAACAACAAGCTTGGAATTCCTTTTTGCATTTTAAATTTTTCGCCCCGAATGAAGTATTTTTGCCATTTTCATAACTCGCAGTGAAATTGTCAAGAAGAACAAAATTATCGTAAAAAGTTTGAAATCACTCTACGTTTTAACTGTGTTACATTCAGGAGGTTTATATCATGGGGTAGCAGGTGGATTGATCTCTGCTTAACAATACGTGGTTGGGGCTCCATCCTAGCTGCCGCAGGATTGGGCGACAGGCTTTATACCTGCAGCTGAAACACAGCAATTTTTGCCGCCCTGTGAGCCATCAATGCTGCTGGAGGATCAGTATCTTTTATTTTATCCTTGAATATATTTATATATTCAAAGGATCCTTTCAAATTCATGCAGAGATCTTATTATGTATTGTTGGGTACTTTTTTTATGTTGTCCGAAATGCGGCCCCGTCGTTTTCTAACGCCTCAGTAAAGCCATTGTATAAATTGGTTTCACTCGAGACTGGAAAATGATTTTTCACCCTAATTTGGGGATTACATAGCCTTGATTTTGCGCGAGATACAACGATATCTGTTTTCTCCATAGTTATGGTACTATTACTAAAAAAATATTGTTTAGTTTTAGCAATATTTACCAAATTTGTCTAAGTTGGAAAACTCTGGTCAGTCGGAGATTCAAGCTAAAAGAAAAATTGAAAACTAAATTGTAAAACTGAAATTTCAGAATTAATCGAGTGCTGGATAGTGTGTGATAATCTGTTTCAAAACTAGAAAGTAACACAAAAACAGGTACATAATCTTAGAAGAGAATAGCATAAAAGCATAAAAGCTTAGAAGAGAATATTGAAAACATTAGGAATGAAAAAAAAATAATTGCCTATTATAGCTATGAAAACAAATCATATGAATCATATGAAAACAAAGGGAATATAAAGAAAGTGGAGAAAGCATTAAAATCTGAACGAAGGAGGTGTGAAGTGGAGGCCATGGATAAAATTGCCGAGGATCTGGAAGATGCAGCTAGACGGCATAATAGTAAAATATTGTACTGGCATGTTAACAAATTGAGAGGGAGTAGTAAATGCGGACTTGGCCCAGTTAAAGATAGGAATGGGGCCGCAATTAGCGATAAGGAAAAAACTAAAGAGAGATGGGCCGAACATTTTGAGAATTTGCTTAACCGAGATAGAGTTGCAGGAAAAGATATAGAGGAAAATGAAGAAGTTTGTGATACCTTGGATGTGAAGGAAGATTTGTTTTGTCAGGAGGAATTAGCAACAGTACTAAAAGGATTAAAAAATAATAAGGCTCCAGGTACTGATAGGGTGGTAAATGAGTTTTTTAAATATGGTGTACTGAGGTTAGAAATAAGTTACTGAAGACTATGAATATCATTTTCGAAAAAAGGGAAGTACCTAGCGATTTTAGGAAAACTTAAATTAAACCACTTTATAAGAAAGGTGATAAAAGTGAGTGTGGTAATTATCGAGGCATTAGTCTGGTCTCTGTAGGTAGTAAATTACTTAGTAATATGACACCTTTTAGACTGAGAGATGCCGTAGACAAAGTTTTAAGAAAAGAACAGTGCTGTTTTAGAAAAGGTAGAGGATGTGTTGACCAAATTTTCACTCTTAAGTTAATAATTGAGAAGTGGCTGAGTTGTCAAACACCTCTGGTCCTCAGTTTTATAGGTTATGAGCAAGCGTTTGATTCTGTTGATAGAATAGCTTTAGTAAAGATTTTATCCTTGTATGGTATACCAGACAAACACATTAAAGTTATCAGTGTTATGTACGAGAATGACACTGCTACGGTTAAGGTAGGACATAACGTTAGCAGCTGGTTTGGTATTAAATCAGTAGTTAAGCAGGGTTGTGTTCTATCCCCCTTTATATGGATTATTTTGATGGACTTTGTCTTAAGGAGCATAGGAAAAGTCATGGGAGATCAAAGAAACAAATTAGGAGGAAAAAGTCTCCTGGACTTGGATTATGTTGATGATTTAAGCATCCTAGATGAAAGTGTGTGCAAAATGAATGAAGTTTTAGAGGTTGTACGAGTTCAGGGTGCTAGAATTGGTTTGAAAATGGTTTGAAAGTCACAAAGGCTAGGAATAAGTGAAGCTGGGTAATGAAAAGATGGATCAGATGGGCAGCTTCACTTACCTTAGTAGTATTATTAGTAAAGATGGTGAGAGCAGTGAAGAGGTTAAAAGTAGAATAGCCAAGGCTCAGGGGGTTTTTTCACAGTTAAAAAAAGTTTGTTAGAATAGGAAGATAAGTCTGCAAACCAAGATTTGAATATTAGAAGCTACAGTGATGACAGTGGTCAAATATGGCTCTAAAGAATGGAAGCTCCGAAAAGCGGATGAAGATTTGCTAGATGTTTTCCAGAGAAATTGCTTAAGGATTGTTCTGGGTACCCGGCTGACTGACCGTATTTCAAACAATAGGCTACACGAAAAATGTGGTTCAATACCGCTCTTTAGGGCTATAATGAAAGAAAGGTTGAAGTGGCTACTGCACGTTGTGCGGATGAAGGATGACAGATTGCCGAAGATTGTTCTTTTCGGCCAACCGTCAAGGGCTAAACGGAAAGCAGATCGTCCCCGTCTGGGGTGGGATGACGTCATAAAGAAAGATTTAAAGGAAATGGGAACTTCGTGGGCGGCTGTAAAAAGGGAGCCTTTGAATAGATTGGGGTGGAAGAGGAGCGTGCGTAGCTGTGTTTGCCTCAGGCAGCTTGATACCGCGGTGAGTTGTTAGTAGTAGTAGTAGTATTATAGCTAATCCTAATTTAGTTAGTAAGCCTATCTAATATTTACAGAGGATCAAAGTACTAAGTGAAAATGGAAAATTATTTTGATTTGGTAAAGTGGAAACTTACTTATAAAACCATTTATGTTTAAGAATTTGAAAAAGGAAAACTCAATATTTAATGCAAAATTTCTCCATATGTAGTTATGCCATTTCGGAAAGTAACAAGCACCAGATTAAAAAAAAAGAGTGGAAAGTCTGAAAAAAAACATAAAAAAGTGCAGATTGTTAATATCTGAACTTTTACGGATGAAAATTGTTGTCAGTTTCGAACAGTTCGTGGTAGCTTTTCTTTGAACGAAATGTAAGTAAGGAGCAATGCGGCTTAATAGTACCTGAAACTAAAAAACATAAATTTTGACATTAATAAATATAGAAAAATAATCGGCTTATTATGCTGATTTCAAATTTGTAAGATTCAATAAGTTTAGTGCTACCCGTCAAAGGCTACGATGCTGCGACAATTTGCCTAATTTTCGAAAAAGGGGGATACATCCTCTAAAAGTCAAAGAATTTTAATGGGAAGCACGCCATCAGATTCAACATATCAGAGAACCCCTACTGTGGAGGTTTCAAGCTCCTATCTGTAAAAACGAGATTTTTTTTTTGCCAAAGGTTAAAGAAAGATCACGATCCATGTTTATTTGTTGTTTTTTTTTTTGGGGGGGGGGTGGTCGTATCGAACCAATGGTCCTAGAACATTGGGAGAAGGCTCGTTTTAATGGAAATTAAAATTTGTAGTACTCATTTTGATTTGACCGAAAAGATTGAGGGCAACTCGCCACCCTCCCACGTCCCTTTGGTCCAGAATCATCTAGTCAAAATTTTGAGATAGTCATTTTGGTCAACATAGTTGAAAGTCCAAAAACTATACCTTTAAAGACAATATGACCCCTATAGTCTCTGGGAATAGGTCTAAGTTAAACAAAATTGCCCATTTTTTTGTATAGTATTTGTTTTTGGAAAGTATACAGACATAGTTTTGGTGGGGGGTGGGGGATTTTGTGCTTGGGGTGGGTTTCTATGCAAAGAATTTTCCGTGGGCAGTGAAATTTCCAGGGGAAATTTTATACTGGGGGATTTGACAGAATTTCTATACAAAATTCTTTTTATTTGTCTTGCTTTCTCTTTGCCAACTCAATTTTGTATGTGGTTATGTTCCGGAGGAATCGTCTGGGGGAGTTTTTCAGTGGGTTAGGGTTTCTGCAAAAAAAAAATCCACGGAAGGGGGCGGGGGTTCTGGAGTGATGGGAAAAACGAGTAGAAATGAAAGTCTTTTTCAAATGAAATTAGGCTAAATAGAACTTTTCAGGCTTAATCGTCCCGAAGAAATTTTAGGGGGGGGGGATTTCAGCGAGTATGGAACTATTCAGAGTGAATTTTACGGGGGGGGGGGTATCAAACGTGGGAGGAACCTTCCTCAGGGAAGTTTTCCGTGAGGGGACTAAAAGTCCTGGTTGTCCTGGTTGAACTTCCTTGAAGTAATGATGCTAGGGCTGTTTTGAAAATATTTTAGTTTTAAAGATTGAAGTTTATTGTGAGTTCTTTTATATTCGTTTTTTCTTCATCTGTTTTGCTGAGGACGGCCCTTGAATATAGGGTCGAAATATTCATTTCAAGTTGCGTTCCACTGTTTTGGGTAAAAAAAATTCCCTATTGTTCTACTTGTTATTTACCCTCGTTATTATTTGAAAAACGATCAGAAATTGAATTAAAAAAAAAGTTATCAACTGAATGTAAGGAGCAACATTATCACCCAAAATGAAAGGAAATTATTTCGTATATGAAGGAGTTCTTCAATATCTTGCTCTTTACGCTAAAGTTGGACTGTTTATCTCTATTTTTTAAGAACGACTCCTGAAACACAAGAGCTGTTTAATTAGATTAGAAAGATTTTTTTAAAACGCTAAAAGCTTTATCGTGAAGAGCAAGGTATTGAGGAGGGGCAACCTCTTCATATACGAAATAATATTTGTTCGCTTTGAGTTTTACTTTAGCTTCTTACTTTCAATTAAATAAAAAAAAAGTTGTTTTAAGTGAAAGTAAGGAGCGACATTAAAACTTAAAACAAACAGAAATTATTCCGTGTATGAAAGGGACTGTCCCCTCATCAACGCTTCGGTCTTTGCGCTAAAGTTGATTCTTTGTCACGACTCTACTTTAAAGCAATAAAAACTTTAGCGTAAAGAACAAAGGCGTTGAGGAGGGGACAGCCCCATTCATAAACGGAATAATTTCTGTTTGTTTTAAGTTTTAATATCGCTTCTTACTTTCGCTTAATTTTTTTTTTATTTCTGAACTTTTTTCAACTAATGCAGGTTCGAATTTGGCTCACCGTATATGAAAAATTAAAGCAAAATTTGCAAATTAATTTTGGCAGATTTACTCCGGATATGAAGGATTGCCCCTTCACTCAATACCTTGCTCTTTACGCTAAAGCTATTAGCATTGTTAAAAAACTTTCCTTTTCTAATTAAACGGCCCCGTGTTTCGGTTTTAGTATACAGTCAAACTTTTAGCATAAAGAGTAAAGGGTTGAGGAAGGGGCAACTCTTCATATGTGGAATAATTTCTGTTCGTTTTTCAAATAATACTGGCAAATCTGGCTCACCCTCTATGAAATGCACCCCTCCCCCTCACGGAAAACTCCCCCTTGGAAATTTCATCCAACTTAAAGTGCACCCCCCTTCCCCCCTTGGCAAATTCCCTCCACACAGTTCCATCCTCGCTGAGAATTCCCCCTCCCTTAAAAATTGATTGTGGACGATTCAGCTTGAAAAATTTTCCTTGGCGTTTTTTCATTTGAACTAGACTTTAATCTCTAATCCGTATCTTGATCACTCTAGAAATGCCCGTTTCCGTGGAAATTATTTTCCAGAAAACAAAACACGCGAAAAAAAAGCCCCTGGATGCCCTCGGAACATCTCCACACGAAATATTTGGCATAGACAATGTGAGACAATTAAAGATAATTTCGTATAGTAATTCTGTAAAATTCCCCCAGTGTAATATTTACCCTGGAATATTCACCCCCCAGAGGTTCCTCTCCCCAGGGAAGATTCTCCCTATAGAAATCCACCCCAAGCGCACCCCCCTCCAAAGAAGACCTATCCCCACGTACTGTGAGGGGGGGGGGGTCATTTTACACCTAAAGACATTATTTGATCTTCCAACTATAATGAACAAAACGGCTATTACAAAATTTTGTGGAAAAAAGGGCGTGGGAGGGGTTCCAGTTGCCCTCCAATCTTTTGGTCACTGAAAAAGGGCACTGGAACTTTTAATTTTCTTTCGAATACAACCTCTCCCGATCTTCTAGGACCATTATATCGATACAATCACCCCTAGGAAAAAAAACAAATAAACACGCATTCGTGATCTCTCTTCTGGTAAAAATGGCATAATTCCACATTTTTGTAGATAGGAGCTTGAAACTTCTGCAGTAGGGTTCTCTGAAACGATGAATCTGATGGTGTGACTTTCATTAAGATTCCTTTAATTTTAGAGGGTGTTTCCCGTTTATTTCAAAAATCAGGCAAATATTCTCAGGCTCGTGACTTGCTGGATACAACTAAACTTGATGAATCTTATAAATTTGGAATCAGCATAATAAGCTGATTCTTTTGGTGTATCTATTGATACTAAAATTCAGTTTTTAGAGCTTCGGTTACTATTGAGACGAGTCGCTCCTTACTTTACAGTTTGTTACCACGAACTGTTTGATTGATTTTTTTTCTAATGAGTTTTCCTTCTGATTTTCACCCCCCAGTGTAATATTTACCCTGGAATATTCAGCCCCAAGAAATTTCCCTCCCCAAGGAAGATTCTCCCTACAGAAATCCACCCCAAGCACCCCCCCCCCTCCAAAAAAAAATGTCTGTATACTTCCCTATAACAAATACTATACGTAATCAATTGGTGAATTTCGTAACTTATAGGCCTCTCCCCACGGACTGTGAGAGGGGGGGGTCATTTTAAACCTAAAGACATTATTTGATCTTCCAACTATAATGAACAAAATGGCTATCACAAAATTATGATCACATAATTTTGAGGAAAAAATGGGCGTGGGAGGGGTTCCAGCTGCCCTCCAATCTTTTGGTCACTGAAAAAGAGCATTAGAACTTTTAATTTTCGTCCGAATACAGCCTCTCCCGATCTTCTAGGACCATTATATCGATATAATCACCCCTAGGAAAAAAAACAACAAATAAACACGCATTCGTGATCTCTCTTCTGGCAAAAATGGCAGAATTCCACATTTTTGTAGATAGGAGCTTGAAACTTCTACAGTAGGGTTCTCTGAAACCGTGAATCTGATGGTGTGACTTTCATTAAGATTCCTTTAATTTTAGAGGGTTTTCCCCGTTTATTTCAAAAATCAGGCAAATCTTCTCAGGCTCGTGACTTTTGCTGGATAACACTAAACTTGATGAATCTTAAATTTGGAATCAGCATAATAAGCTGATTCTTTTGGTGTATCTATTGAGACGAGTCGCTCCTTACTTTACAGTTTGTTACCACGAACTGTTTGATTGATTTTTTTTTTACAATGAGTTTTCCTTCTGATTTTCACGTGTTCAACGCAGCAATAATGACGAAAATGTGGTAATGCCTTAAATACTTTAAGATTCTAAAACAGTAAAAAAAAAAAAAAAAAGTGTTAAGGTTATCAGTTGTGAATAGACCTAAAATGGATAAGGGGGCTGATTGGTTTTGTATGTGTCCTTTGTACTTTAATCATATATTTTTCACCGCCACCTGCCAGAATCTGCCACAATTTTTTTTTTACTTTGAGCTAAAATCAACTGTATTATAACACTAGCGCTGGCTTATACATATCTTCTTTTAGTGAAGGCTTTGGCTTTGAGCCAACCAGTGGTGTTGTATCTGCAATGAAAGACGTATACAGTCGACTTGACAAAAATAATAATGCTCATCCATTGCTACTTGTTACGCAAATAATGTCAGCGTTTCCTCGATTCGCTGAACGGGGCGAAGGAGGTCACTTTGCTCAGCAAGACGCAAATGAGCTGTTCCTTGAATTGATGACAGTTCTTAAGCAGAAACTGCCACCAATCAAGGCTGAAAGTCAAATCAAAACATATTCATCTGTGATTGATCAATTTTTTGGAGGCTCATTTTTATGTCAAATGAGAAATACAGAATGTG
Source organism: Artemia sp. Qi Xiang Cuo (assembly GCF_049724085.1). NCBI lineage: Eukaryota > Metazoa > Arthropoda > Branchiopoda > Anostraca > Artemiidae > Artemia > Artemia sp. Qi Xiang Cuo. Next base: position 66,420,909 of record NC_142803.1, on the reverse strand, counting down.
AGGAAGAAACCGTTAAGACTGATGTGGAAGACTTCCTGCAGCTCAGTTGTTACATTTCACAGGAGGTGAAATATCTCGAAAATGGACTAAAATTGAAACTCAAAGAGCATATTACAAAAAGATCAGAAATTCTTGATCGCGATTCGGTTTATGAAAAAACGTCGCAAATTAAACGTCTACCAGCGTATTTGACAATTCAAATGGTGCGTTTTTTCTACAAAGAAAAGGATAATATAAATGCAAAAATCTTGAAGGATATTAAATTTCCTATTCAACTAGATGTGTTTGATCTATGCGCTGATGAACTGAAAATGAAAATAGCTCCAATGAGGAAGAAATTTAAAGATATTGAGGATAAAGAAGCACTAGAAGCTAAGAATAAAAGAAAGACGAACATACACGAAGAAGAGAAGAAAGAGAAAAAGGAGCCATATTCATTTCCTGACGACCTTGGATCAAATAATTCAGGTAATTTTTGCTTTATTATTGCTAGGTGTAGCATAAGTAAAGGCTGGATTAACAATATTATAATATATAGTATGATAATACATATTGGATAAATATATAAATTATCAGCTTACAGTTTGTGGGGTATTAACAATCCAAATACATTAAGCCCCTTTTTTGCATTGGGGGGGGGGGGTGCTTATTGTCAAAGCGCTTTATAGGCTTTTCGCTTTGTATTTTCATATGGACACAGGACCACAAGTTTGACCTTAGGGGTGAAGTTTGGTGGATATTAAAATGTTTTCATGATGTGGAGTCGAAAATTGAAAAAAAACTTGTTTTTCTCCCAATTTTTTTTTGGGGAGGGGGGAGTGTCCACAAACATCTACATGGGGTGGCTTTTTACGCCAATGTCGAAGCACAGGAACTTAAACAGGCTAGTCTAATCTCTTTGATTAGTCATAATTGATTATATCTGGGCCTTTTCATGTTTTTGTCATTTAGGAAAATTCTTCATATGCTTCTGTTGTTTCACCTATCGTTTGGTCGGAATTTACACTTATTAGTAAATTCCCTTAATTGACTGTTAAGTGCCTTTAAGGTCTGCTAAGTGCGATTCCAGAGGGAAACTGTTGTGGGTGTAGTTTATTCCTTCATTTAGACAAATGTATCAATTATAACTCCACCCCTTTTTCCACCACCACCATCCGGCTTGGTTTTCTTTTCGTTTAATACAGCTTCAATCGCATGGATGAAGCCAAAAAAGCCAAAAAAAAATCCACATATTGTTTAAATAAAAAGGAGAGCAGAAAGGAAATTTGATGGATAACTACACAATTAGGAGAAATCATGATTTCAAATTTTAATGAAAAAGACCTTCATATGAAGATGTACAATTTCTATTCTTGCAGTGATGCCAGATTTAAAAAAAAGGAACGTGGATGAAAAATAAGCTAAACACACATGACATTAACAGCTTAAGAAGGCTTTTGAACGCATAGCTGTCTTTTGGAATCAATATATTCTTGATATTAGAATTTCTATGAATAACAGCGTTGTCAGATTTATCCATGATTTTGTTTTTATGTTTCAACGTGGCAACACCAACAAAAATGTATAAGGAATTCTGGGTTTTTCGGGTATGAATAGACTTTGGTACTTTAATAGTTAATGTGGGAGGAAATATCATAACTGTCATCGAAAGAAACACTAACTAAAATTCGTCCAGAATAGAAAAAAGATCATTTCAAAAAAAGTAATTGAAAAGTTCGGTAAAATCAGATCTTGTCTACCTAAGGATAGAAAAAAAAATCATCTTAAGTTGAAATATTCAAACCATAGGAATGCAGAAACAGACATTGCTAAAAGGTGGACAGGAAAAAGATACCTTAATTATTTTGCACTTAAATATCCCCTTTCTTGTTCTTCTTTTTTTTCTTTACCCTGTGCTAAAAATATTAGTTCTTCAAAAAAGGTATATTTGTTTAAATTAAGTTTTAACTTTTCATTATCTGTATACCAATTTGGCACTAACTATTTTCTTACCTTATTTATTCCTAATGTGTTTTTCTAACTTGTATATAACCATCTTTATTTCAATTTATGTTAAAAATTACTGCGTACTTTTTTAAAATTTTAAATCGGATCCAAAGAAAACTGGGCCTAATACTCACATCTGGTTGTCAACAAATTACCCATTGTCATCAATCTTAACAGTTGTCAACAACTTTATATTGAGTTTTCAACTATTTTAGATCAGATTTAAAGGAAACCTGACCTAAAATTATGATCATTTCTGTCAACACATTACCCTTTTTCAAAAATTTTGATAGTTGTCAACCAGTTTTCAACAATTTTAGATGACGTCCAAAGAAAACTGGGCCTAAAATTCATTGTCAACAAATTACCCGGGTTTGGATTTCTCCTACTGTAGGCTTATTTGCTTACAACTGGTTAGGTAAACTTACTTAGAAAATAAACCGGAATGTTCTACTGTGGCAATGGTGCACTGTATCCAGTGCTTGTTGCTTTTTTTCTTTTTTTTCTGTTTTTTTTTTCTTTTTTTATTATGAGTAAAGTGCCAAAGTGCTAATCGATGCAATCAGCTGATCTATTATAAAGTTCCCGAATACTTTAATTTTTGGTCAATTGTACAAAGACGATATTCGTGAATTTTAGTGAATTTAGTGAAAAAATTAATTTTCAAGTCAATTTACCGTTACTTAGTTTGAATCTTGTAGACCAACTGTTTGAAAGATTTTTTTAAGGTGCAGACACATCTGTGTATTCTTTAATGTATAGCTCGATACCACAATGAAAATCAACACGGTATCTGAAATTATCAAAACCTTGCATTTTTCTTTTTTTAATCTTGAACATACTCATAGGGAGTCTAGAGTCAGGGAAAGGTTCTCCTATGTGCTTCTTGTCAATTGCCATTTCATAATGAACTAACAAAATGTGAACAAATGTAGTAATTAAAATTTGATTCAAATTATACAGGAATAAATATTCAGCCTATTTCAGAATTCAGAATATTATTCACAAGTTTTCTCCATATGCAGCTATTTAACGTTATTCAGAGTTATCAAGGATTTTGGCAAATGAAAATAGCCTGCAAGTGCTACTAAAACTATAACGCTATTCAGAATTATTAAAGATTATGGCTAACAAAAATAGCCTGGAAATGCCTGCAAGTTGATGCTTTATAACATTAGTCAGGGTTATCAAAGATTATGGCAAATGAAAATAGCCTGCAAATACCTGCAATTTGAAAACTCATAAAGGTATTGAGGCTCAACGAAGATTAGGTGAAAAGAAAAACACAACTAGATTCCTGCAAATTGAAAGTTTATACTGCTATTTAGAGTTATTGATGGTTATGACCTTTGACAATAGCCTGTAAATGCATGCAGTTGAAACTTCATAAGGTTACCCAGATTATTGAATATTATGGAGAATGAAAATAGCATACCAGTGCCTATAATTTTAAACTTGCAACGTTTTTCAGACCTACCAAAGATTGTGGCCTGCATAAAAATAGCCTGCAAATATCTGCAAGTTGACGCTTTATAGCATTATTTAGAGTTTTTAAAGATTATGGCAAATGAAATTAGCCTGCAAACGCATTCAAGTTGAAGCCTTATAACGTCATTCCGGGTTATCGAAGATTAAGGCTAATAAAAGTAGCCAGCAAATGTCTGCAAGTTGAAACCTTATAACTTTATCCAGACTTATCAAAGATTATTACAAGTAAAGGTAGCCGGCAAATGCCTGCAAATTGAAACTTTATAACGTTATTCAGAGTTAGACAAAGTTATGGCCTTTGAAAATAGCATGTAGATGCTTGCAATTTACAAGTTTGTATCGTTATTTAGAATTATCGAAGATTATGGCCTTTGAAAATAGCCTGTTGATGCTTCCAATTTAAAAGTTTATAACTTTATTCAGATTTATCAAAAATTATGGCCTTTGAAAATAGCCGGTAGATGCTTGTAATTTAAAAGTTCACAACGTTATTCAGACTTGTCAAAGATTGTGGCCAATAAAATTAGCCTGACATGTCTGCAAGTTGAGGCTTCAGGCTTGAAGGCTATGGGCAGTGCAAACGACCTGCAATAATTTAGACTCCATGTAAAATTTAAAGTGTTTTCTTTTCACACGATTTTGACTCACCTTTTACTTTCTGGGCTTCTTTGACAATTCATAGGGTGTTAGTAGGATACCCCATGGGCTCTTAACTCTTTCGCTTATCCTTTGGTGTTATTTGATTCGCTATAGAGAGTGTAGGCCCTTTTCTGGGCTTTTATCGTTGTCCCGCGCTCTTTACTTTGACCATTAACAGACTTTTTAACTTTTAAAACCTTTTGTTTTTCTGAAATATTGAAAGAGAAAAACGAATATTAATCGTTTTCTTACGTTAATTACTTTCGAAAGGAGAATTTAAAGCTAAAAGATATTATAAATTTGAAATCGGCTAAAAGATAGCTTTTCTTAATGTATATATTGTCTTAAGCAAGCTTCTCCGCTTTTGGGTTAGAGTCACGATTGACAAAGCCGACTCCAAACCAGGGATATTGGGATACCTTAAGGATTTTGTTTCGGGATACTATTTTTTACCACGCAACATTCTATGGCAAGTATATAAGAAAAGTGGTACGCTTCTCTTGTGATAGAAGTTATATGTAATGAAGGCATATGGTTAGAAGTGGAAGGGATGTGTTTAAGCATTTTAAGATTACTTATTTGACAAGCCTGTTTACTTATCCTCAGCGCTTCACGATGCTTAAATGACGCCAGAGATTAGTAGGATTACTACTTGAAACGGTCTGGATTAGTCGTTAGATAAGTTGGACCTGCTAACCCTGGACAATGCTGGATAGCTGAGGATAAATGACATTTTATATAAATAAAAATTTGATTTATTAAAAAGTTGAGAGAATATGTAAAAGTATATGCAGAGAGCAAAAAGGACAGTATTTGTGAAATGGGACCATAGGCGCCCATAAGCTGAATTCCAGGGGGGGGGCAAACCTTGTCTAATTGGCACTTCTAATACTATATAATAGAAATCTCAGAACAAAAATAAAAAAAATAAGGCAGCATCATTCAGCCAGGGGGGGGGGGGGGGGTATGGGCGCCCATGAATGTGACACACCTTCAGTGGTTGATAAATAAGCTATGTGGAAAGTAGAGTGCATGTGATTAGTGTTATGATTCGCCAAGTTACCTTCAGTGTTTCAGTTTACTAGTTGCTGAATAAGTATTTGGTGTTATCTTTCACGGATTATACCCAGGAAACTTCATATTAAGCGGATAAGGGTTGCTTTAGGTTGCTATAAGTGATTTTAAATTCTATCTGGAAACAGCCAACCTCCCCTTCTTGGGATTGGTTGCCCAGAACGTGGTTTTTCCTACAACTGAATTGTAGAAATAAGTTGAAATAGTTACCAGCTTACTTTACACTTGTCTGTTTTCTCAAAGTGCTGCTTTATGAGGTGTTCTAGTGCTTCTTCTTTGTCTCACAATTCTTGTGATATGTTATATAGCCATGACAATCGTTGTTAATTGATCAAAATCAAAACACCTGATGCGCTTTTGACATTCGGGTGAGAACGGTACGCTTGGATTTTCTTTGGAATTGCGACTTGCGCTATAGAGTGGAACATGCTTTTGCAAGAGCTGAGATGTAAAGGCTCACTTGTATCCTTCAAAAATAATTTAAAGAAATATTTAGTGAAAGCTTAAATAAGTAGAAGTTAGTTTGAATTAAATTAAGTTTAGCATTTAAGCTTATTTTTGTTGTTGTATAGTTGAATAGGTGAGGTGATTGCGCTTCCGGGGAGGGTAGGAACCCGATAGTCAACGTAATAATAAGTAATTGTGGAGGAGGCCTATGGTTGTCTTGGGAGTGAAGTAAGAGCCATTCTGCGTGATAGTGATGAATCTTTATGTTTATGGGTTTCAACGTCGATTGTGTGACAAAGCAGTGTCTTTTATGTCATATGTGTCTTAAATTTCGTTTTCTTTTTAAAATAAACCCAATTGAACTTGAATTCAGTTGCTCGGGGAGCCCACTTAATTTCCAATAACTCGTGTCAATAATTTTTTAGACCACACTGCCTTTCCATTTACAATTGAAACCAAAATGTATCAAAAACGGGCAAATTTTTTCAATAAGATAGTGAAAAAATTCAAAAAAAAAACTGTTAAACTCTGAATATTTTGGCTTCTTATGGAACATAAAGGCTTTTGGATGTGAAGCCGAAATATTGGAATTTTATTATTATTTTTGTACTAAAAACTTTTTTATGTTTTTTACTGTTTTATCAAAAAGTATTTCCGTTTTTAATGTATTATAGATTCAATTATAATTATTTTTGTCTTACGATTTGAATACCCATTCTGTCACCTTCAGACCTTCCCCTTTGTCACCTTTGTCACCTTCTTTTGCTTGTGGAAGGGAACAAGTGCAAGGGAGTGTACCGAAACTCACACTGTCTGTAGCTTGTTACTGGCCAGAGGGTGGGGAGTGCAAAGGAAAAATAGGTGGTGGGATCCTTCCATGCCAAAATGTAAATGAAAAGCATCACTGCATTGTACCGGCATATCAGATTATTAGAAAGAATCCTATATTGGATCAGATTATTAGAAAAGATCTTATATTGGATCAAAACTTCGTTGCACCAGCATATCAGATTATTAGAAACGTTTTAATCCAGACGACATAGATATATATTAGATTTTTTTCCTTTTATTAATAATTATCATTTCTGCAATTCTTAGATTTAAGCGTGTTTCTCCCAAAAGGTTATTTGTTTATACTGCCTTTTCTTTCATCAGATCCTCAATTAACTGAAATCAACTGAAATGTGACTTCTCAATTTTGTGGCACTCTTATGTACAAATAAACGTTTGATTGGATGTTCTTGCTCTCTTTTTTCAAAACCATTCTTTTTCACTTTTTTTTGTAAATTTTTGATTTCTGAATATTTTTCTTATTGTATGGATGGACGACAAAATCACTTAACTGTTCAAAAAAAATATTTGACATAAACCCAAGAAGTGGATAATGGATTCCTCGTGGATCTGTCAGGCTATAGCACCAGGGAGCAAAAAAGGGTTCTCTTCCTGATACAAGAAACAAGTCAAAAATTAAACTACCAAAATGTTCCTATTGTCTTTTAATTTTTCGCCCGACAACCTAAATCCCTTAATGAGGTAGCAATTTACGCCATTTTTAGCAGCAAAAATAAATTTTGCTGCATGTTTCATCGAGCTGAAGGCTGAACCAAGTCCAATTGGTAATTAGAACTTTTCTTATTACCAGAAAAATGGAAAGTGTTTGTTCGAAGTGATTTTCATTTGAACGAAAGACAGATAAAAGTCAGATTCATTGAAACTTAAGTTAACTTAAGTTTAGTTAACTTAAGTTAAGTTAACTTAACTTAAGTAAGTATGACGGCAGTAGACCCTCAAGGTCCAAAGCGGTGGAGATAATCTCCGTTTTCGTGGTTCTTCAGTCCGGAAGTGTAAGGGGGGCTGGGGGCCTGTCATCCGTTGCTCTTACACACCCTTCCTGCTTACCTTCCCCAGATTTCTCCAGGTACTCATGTAGAGTCTGATCTACTCTGGCTGAGCTTACAAAGTCACGCCACTGCCGTCTGAAACCAAATAACCGGCCACGCCAGAAATCGAACCTGTGCCCCTCGGACAAAGGACTCCCAACCCAGCACGCCAACCGCATAGCCAGGGCGGCGCTAATTTCGCCCTGGCTCCCTGTTTGGGAGCCAAAATGTTTGATGAGCTAAACAGGCAAAAAATGAAAAACATCTCAAAAAAAGAAAAATGGCACTAAGACTCCTGCTTATGCACACCCTTCCTGCTTACCTTCACCAGATTTCTCCAGGTACCCATTTAGAGCTTGATCTGCTCTGGCTGAGCTTACAGAGTCACGCCACTATTGTCTGAAACCAAATAACTGGCCATGCCAGGAATTGAACCCGTCCCCCTTGGACACAGGATTCCCAACCCAGCACGCCAACCACATAGCCAGGGTGGCGCTAAATTGATAGAAACTTGCTGCACATTATAAAGTAAGAATGGTACCACCATAAAGTCATGGCTCCTTGGCAAGAGATGCCATAAAGCAAAAAGAAGAGTACCATTTGACGCTTTTCTAGTATAATATTTTACTTTTCTAAGTAAAATATTAGATTGCAGAAGAAAAACGGGGGGTGGGATCAACTTTTCTAAAGTGTCAATTACTCAATTTTCTTGGAGATATTATTATCAACTTGGTTATAATCAACCAAGACTTAAAAAACGCTGAAATCAATTAAATAGGCTTCTCAATTTTGTGAGTTTTATATACAAAGAAATGTTTGCTTGGGTATTCTTGTTCTGTGACAAATGCTTTACGTTTTAGGTTTTTATGAGCTTCAGGCTGTGCTAACCCACAAGGGTCGATCCAGTTCAAGTGGTCACTATGTAGCTTGGTGTCGACGAAAAGGTGATGAGTGGTTTCAATTTGATGATGACAAAGTCAACACTGTAACTACAGAAGATATTCTGAAGTTATCTGGTGGAGGTGAGTTTTTTTCTGTTTTCAACCTGTCAGTCAAATGTTCTTCTGTTTTTAACTTGGATGTTTGGATAAATATCTGTGTCAATTATCCTTTATTATTGTCAATGATCCTGTCATTGTTTGTTGCTAGATTTTTAGATCTTCGTCAGCAATCCTGATGACTATTGGTAATTCATCAGCAATCCTCATCCTGGCATGCCTGAGGCATGATTCTGGCTGCAGCCTGAGGCATCCCGAACCTAAAGACAATGGTTTTCATTGAGGGAGGGGGGAATTCCTCACAGAGATTCTATTGACCATCGCCCCCTCCAACGTTTCCATGAATTGGTGCCATTGCTTAGCGGGCCTGTTGGTTGTTATAGCATTCATCCTTTTTATTGCGGGATAAATGTCCTTTTCTCCTTTTATATAAATTTGATTTCCGTTGCTCTTTAAAATCTCTGAATTAAAGGAAAATTCTCATCCTTTTATTTTGCTTCAAAATTAATGCCTGATTTTTTCCGACTATTATTTTGCAATAGTAAGTCATTTAATCGCTTGTTGTTTTGGTATAAATAAAGTCACGATCTCAGAGCGTGTTATTAAAATCGGGGAATTGTTAGGGTTGTATCCATTCAATTCACCCTTTCCTTAATTTGTCCACATGCCCTTGGCCTGTGGAAGGAAATTTTAGTTTGTTTTCGCTTGTGTCTTTTTGAGTTTTAGCTTACGCTGAGATTTTGCCCTTGTTTGTGGTCCGATTTTTAAATTTAAATAATTTTTTAGACCACACTGCTTTTCCATTTACGAAAAATTAGGCAAGAAAAAATGGGTTTTTAATTATAATAAAGCAGTGAAATAAATGAAAACAATTAAACACTTTAATTGAAAAATATTCCGAATATTTCGGCCCCACGTCCGGGATCCTTTCTAAACGGGAAAAAAACGACAAAGAAATGTTTTTTTAAAAATAATACACATAGAAAATACAGCAACTAAACACACAAAGAAGAAAAAGAAAAAATATATAAACAAATAAGCAAGAAACAAACTCACATATTAAACACACTTCCAGCATTGACGTTTTAATGTAAGAAGTAAAAGCGAATGTCTATAGTGATATGTGTCACTCTCCTCTTACAATCAGTGTATAAATCTTTTTTTTTCTTGGCTGTGACTAATTCTCGTCTATATTTACTTTTTTATTTTCTACACAGATACAAGAATACACAATGAAATGTGATAAAGATTTGTAAATATTTAATGTAACTCATGTTAATATGGTTTTCTTTATTGTGTTTATTTATAGGTGATTGGCATTGTGCCTACGTTCTATTGTATGGACCACGTGTTCTTGAAGTAGCAGAAGGAGATGAAAAAATGGAAAACTGAATTGAATTATAATTCTGATTGTGATCATCTGGGGTAGTATTCTGAAAAAAAGAACGCCTTTTTTCTTCCTCTTCCATACTAAATGATTTCTTTATTCCATAAATGTTAAAGGGAAAGGATGATCCTCCACAGTACAGCCTTGTCCTTTTGAAGTTCGTGTGAACTTGGCTTTATCCTACTTTCGTTCAACTTTATGTACCAGATTTTTGTGATGCTTCTTTTTAACATGTTTTTAGTTTCTAAATTGAAAATAAAATAGCTACTTGAGTTTATTGTTATTTTTAAATGAGTTTTTCATTTTCTTTTTTTTATTATTTGATGTGTAAAAATGGGTATCCCAGCCTGGAAAAACATCGCTTTTGCCTTTTTGAAAGATTGCCAAATTATATTTTGTCTTGTTTTATATTAATTAGAGACTTACTCAAGGCATCTTGGGAACCTTAAAGCGGAAACGTGAAGGCAATATTTGTTTTTTTTTATGTCAAAGAGTATAGGTAACTTATTAGAGTGGAAACTGGCGTTAGTGTCGAAATTTTTACCAGCGCCATCTAGCATTTGGCGTTTCTTGGTATTTTTTCAAGCTTCCTAATTAGTTGATACACTATTTTTTTTTTATTAAAATTGTTTTTATCTTATTATCACATTGAAAAATTCCAAGAAACGTTAGACTTAGCTTGTCTAATCGACACTTCCAATGCTGTATAATAGAAATCTCAAAACAAAAATATAAAATATAAGGCAGCATCATTCAAACAGGAGGGGGCTGGAGCCCCCCCCTAAACCCCGCCCATAAGGGTAACTTATTAAGTACTTATTTATATTATATATATGGTAACTTATTAGAGTGGAAACTGGCGCTAGTGTCGAAATTTTTACCAGCGCCATCTAGCATTTGGCGTTTCTTGGTATTTTTTAAAGCTTCCTAATTTGTTGATACACTATTTTTTTTTTAATGCAATTGTTTTTATCTTATTATCACATTGAAAAATTCCAAGAAACGTTAGACTTACCTCGTCTAATCGATACTTCCAATGCTGTATAATAGAAATCTCAAAACAAAAATATAAAATATAAGGCAGCATCATTCAAACAGAAGGGAGGCTGGCGCCCCCCCCCCCTGCCCCCGCCCATATGGGTACTTTATTAAGTACCTATTTATATTATATATATGGTAACTTATTAGAGTGGAAACTGGCACTAATGTCGAAATTTTTACCAGTGCCATGTAGCATTTGGCGTTTCCAAGCTTCCTAATTTATTCTTACACTTTTTTTTTAATTACAATTCTTTTATCTTATTATCACGTTGAAAAATTCCAAGAAACGTTAGACTTAGCTGGTCTAATCGAGACTTCCAATGCTGCATAATGGAAATCTCAAAACAAAAATATAAAATATAAAGCAGCATCATTCAGACAGGAGGGGGGTTGGAGCCCCCCTCGCCCCTCCCCCCATATGGGTCTTATTAGGTACTTATTTATATTATACATATGGTAACTTATTAGAGTGGAAACTGGTGCTAGTGTCGAAATTTTTACCAGCGCCATCTAGCATTTGGCGTTTCCAAGCTTCCTAATTTGTTGATACACTGTTTTTTTTAATTACAATTGTTTTACCTTATTATCTCATTGAAAAATTCCAAGAAACATTAGACGGAGCTAATGATTTTTTTTTCGAGACTAGTACTAGTTTCCAGTCTTGTAAGTACCCCTTGGTTTAAGTGTATGTTCGGTGGTTCTTTTGACATTCTCAATAGAGCATATTCTCTGTGCAAACTAGCAGGTCATCAACGTAAACTGTGGTATTACATATTATGTACTGTATATATGTTTTTACACTTATATTTATTGGAGAGAATTATTGGATAGTAACACCATATAACACAAATTGAGCTAGTTCAGTGACGTATTAAGGACTAAGATACTATTCAGAACTTTTTATTATATGATTTTAGAATTGTTTTAAAATGAATAGTTTTGACTATACTTTCAAAATGGTGCCGCTCATAAAGAGAAAATTCTTGCCCAGTAGCTAAATGACTATGTAATTTTGATTTACCAAAGGTTTAAGAAATGTACTCATAAATGTGGCATCAAAAAGCATCTTACTGGAATATCACCTAAAATCAATGTTCATCTTTTCCATCATGATGTTTCATTATTTTCATGATAATTTAAACCGTCATCCAATGCTTCTTTTTCAAGAGCCAGTCGTATGGGCTTCAAACAGTTATCTCAGAGCTAGAGTCAATAAATAGTCGGTTGGATTTATGTCCCCTGAAGTTGTATGTGGCTTCACATGATTATGACAGAGCTAGAGTTAATAAATATAAACCATTATCATATTTGATTTATGCCCGCTGAAGTTGTATGTGGCTCCACATGATTATGACAGAGCTAGAGTTAATAAATATAAACCATTATCATATTGGATGCATGCCCCCTGAAGTTGTATGTGGCTCCACATGATTATGACAGAGCTAGAGTTAATAAATATAAACCATTATCATATTGGATGTATGCCCCTTGAAGTTGTATGCGGTTCCACATGATTATGACAGAACTAGAGTTAATAAATATAAACCATTATCATATTGGATGTATGCCTCCTGAAGTTATATGTGGCTCCACATGATTATGACAGAGCTAGAGTTAATAAATATAGTCCATTATCATACTGGATTCATGCCCCCTGCAGTTGTATGTGGCTTTACACGTGTATGACAAAGGTGGCCTACACTTGTAGCTTTACAAGATTGTGACATAGCTGGAGTTAACAAATATAGTCAATTATCAAATTGAATTTACACCCCCGCCCCCCCCCCAAGTTGAATGTGGCTTCAAAAGATTGTGACAGAGCTGGCTTCACGCGCGTGATTTCAAACGATCATGACTGAGCTAGAGTTAATAAATTTGGTTAATTATCCTATAGGATCTATATCTCCTGACAATGGCGGATCCAGGGGGGAGGGCGAGGGGGTGCGTGCCCCCCTAACGTAGTCTAAAGTAGTGTAATTTACTTAATTAACGCAAGTTTGCAGTAAATAAACTTGCTCCTGACGCAAGTTTATCGGATAAACCTGTTTTGCGCCCCCCCCCCCCCCCTGAAAAAAAAATCCTGGTTCCGCCCCTGTCTCCTAAAGTTGTATTGGAGGGATGTATTGAAGACGTAAATCGTATTAAGAACATGGAATCGTAATTGAAGTTTGTTTATTTAGCTTTTGATAGTATGTTTTGTTGCCAGAAATTGTTTAAAAAATCCTGCGATTTTGCTGCTTTCATATTATCAGATTAAAAGGGTTCTTCCGTCGTCCAGTTGTTAGCTAACAATTTGCGGAACCACGGTTTTGAGCGGGAAATTCAAACAAAATTCTGATCAAGATAGTGTTGCAGTAAGTTTATCTCAGCTTGATAATACCCAACTGACGCCAAAGCTTTTAAGTTCAAATAATAGAATATTTCAAATTGTTCATATCTTAAAGAAAATAGAATGTAACTATTAATGCCAGCAAGTGAAACAAAGGCACTAAGCATTTAATGAATTGGTAAAGTTTATTAAATTTAAGTGAAAATTAAAACACCAGTGCATAAGCTTTCTTGAAGGAACTGTTTAGTGTATTTACATAAGTTATCCCATGCATAAAGGAAATGGATAGACCTAGTAAAAATTTTAATGTGATTGCATAAGTGAAACTGTCAGATTGTTGATCATATCAAATTGCTATGACTTTTAATTTGTCTATATCTCTTTCTAATGACTTAATTTACGTCTTTTTGACAAAGTAAAACTGAGAAATAAATTTAATTGATGAAAAATATATATTGACCGAAGGAGCAAATCAAAGGAATTTCAATTTAGGAGAAAAGTATATATTGCCAATGAAATGGAGGGGGGCAAAGTAAGTAAAATAAGAAATAATAGCTGTCCTCGATTCGCTATCAAAATTATAAGAAGGTAGCCATCCTGCTTAATTTTGAATATTTTGCTTTAGATTCCCTAACAATTTCCTTCAATAAACATTTGATTTTTTAGAGAAATCCTCTAAGAATGATAGCTAACAGTTTTCTGTTGGACGGAGGAAAAACCTCTTAAATCGGGAATGTGATTAATTTCAAAACGGCGCAACGGTTGAAGAGAAAAGCTGCTTCCAAAAGCTTAACAGTGACTGACAATGATATCTGATCTTTCGGATTGGTTAAGTAGAAACCTACACCATATGTGTCTTAATAAAATGAAAAAAATATGGCACTCGTGTTTTGATATATAAAAAATAAACATCCAGATGCAGTTTAGGTAGTTTTTGGTTGTAGCAGGTGCCAAATTCAGGAAAAAGAATGAGGAATGAAAAATCAGCATAAATGGGCTAAATTTAAGCTAAATGAAAAATGAGCTAAAAAACGTGGCACCAAACCATTGGGTGTTTTCAAATTGCTCACAGTACTTGTTTAATTGAGTATCTCCAGACACCCAAAACCGTATTTTGAACAATCTTGCAGAACAAATAGTTGAGACATACCGAAAAAATTAGGGATCCTCAAAAGACCCCATCCTGGGAAACAACGTTGACGATATAGGCTTGGTATGTAAAGGGTTAAGAAGATTTAGCTTCCCGTAAATGTATAGTAGTCCTTGGGAGTAACATATTGTTGGTGTTAGTGAATTTCTTCGGACGAAAAGTATTGTCATATAGAACTAACTAATTTTGCTTATTTATATTCACGGTTGAACTAGGCAACACTCGCAAAAATTTAGTTTTGCTTAAAAATTCGTAATTTTAAAACAGTCAAAAAGAAAACCGCAGTTTTTGGGTATCATTAGAGCTAAGACAGATTCAGCTTGTTCTTGGAAAGAGGTTTTGTTCGGTATCCTTGGTACTTTAATGACCCTGATAAGAGACATGTACACAAATGTAGTGTTGAATAACACATTACTGTGAGCTCATTCTAACTAAAATTTAGTATTCTAGTGCCCTTTTATGAGTAACACAGTAGTGTGGCGTCATTTAAGGGGCTGGGAATGGGAGCATTTGCCGTCCCTTCGTTTTAGTTTCTAACTTCCCTAAAACATTTCTACAAGATATGGGAAACTTTCTCACATAAACAAAGAGTCCCAGGGCTATATTGCCACAGGTATCTTTGAGACTTTACACATAAAAAGTGATTTTTTTTTCATGGAAATCTTTTTTTTTTTTCATTAGGCGTGTTTTTTTAAACATGTTTTTTTTAGTTTTCATCTATTCAGGAGATTGGGAGAGAGACTAAACAAGAGGATGAATTTCAAATCTCTAATCAAGAGTTTTCTACTTCGGAGATAATGGTACACTTGCTAGGCTTCCCAGCCTTTCTAATCCAGAAGGTGGCATATAGCACTTTACAATTAAATTATTAAAAAAGGTTTGTATAAGTTGCTTAGAGCAAGGAATAAGCTTTTAATCGAATCATTAGACATCTATGAGATCTCTTAACCTGCTCGTCTTGGCAGAACCGAAATAAGAAATAAATAACGAGGCTCATACTAACCATTCAAAACAGTGAATTTACTTGTTTTTCAAGATGAATGGCTCGAAACCTACAGCTGAGTGGAATCATCACAAAGCGATTGGCTATCTTAGAATTTGTATTCCCTTCAATTTTGACTCTCTTCGGGCCAAAATTAATGTTTTGCGGCAGAAACCGCCACTTTGCTGCACCACTGTCTTAATAAGACCACCATCTTGTGATGGTTAATCAACAACACCGGTAGTCACTGCAACATTCATGACATTATCAGTTTACGAAATATGAATAAAGACTGAGCTAATGGCGGCATTCCATGATTCGATCAGCATAGTGTAGAGCCATTTTTGATGTGGCTAAAAACAACTTCTACTCTATTGTTTGGACCATGACAAATTGGTTTACTATTTTAGGATCAGTGTTTCCTGGCATTTTGATCCTTTTTTGGCATGGTTTGGCGTTTTGCAGCACAAGATGGCAGAAAGCAACCATGGAAAGTAATATAATGATTAAAAAAATTTGAAAAATGATACCGTTCAGCCAGAACTGATAATCAACAATAAGATATAAATAATAATCAACAATAATTATAATAATCAACATATAAGAGATAATCAACAATAAGAGATAATCAACAATAAGAGATAAATCAACAATAAATGCAAAATTGCCTCGTTTACTGATGTTTTATCTATTAGTCCTAGTTGAACTTCGTTAAAGTAATGATCCTAGAGCTGTTTAGTTTTAGTTTTAAAGATCGCAATTTAGGGTGGCTTTTGGATACAGAGTCGAAATATTCATTTAAGGTTTGAACAAATTTCACTGTCTTGGAAATTTCTTATTTTTTGCCTGTTTTTTGTTCTTGATGGAACGACAGTGTGGTCTTCGTCGTTATTTATTGTATAAAGGTTCTCGAAAAGGACCGGCCAGTTTTCTTTTAATAAATGAAGACATTAAAGTCCTCATTTGTGTTTTAATTTTTTTTGCATATAGTGTCTTTGATCCATCTCAATAGCCCCATCAGCATTCCTTAAAGTTTCACCTTAGTGCCCTTAGCCCTTTCAGACATAACCCAGAATCAAGCATTCAACGCTTCCCACATGATTAATCCTGCATGTAAACAATGGGCAAATTGGATAATTTGTGACCTTTACCCAGTGGGCTATGAGGGGCTTGGCATTCCTGAATTTGTGATAATTAGAACTTTTGAAAACTTTAAACAAACCCATTTTTTCAGAATTACGACGTGCTAAAGTGAGGGTCATTTAAAAAGGGCAAGGTAGAGGATGGTTTCTTTTCCACCATTTTTCCAACTCCCGCTCAACGTGCCCAGAAAATTTCAACCTAATGCCCTCAGCTGTTCTGTAGATATTGCTGATAAGCCTTTTTGGCACCCAGCATACAAATGATGTGTTTTGATTTTATTCAACACATCCCCCATCCAACATTTCCTGAAAGTTTCACTTTGATATAGCAGACCATTTTGAGACCCAATACCCATCATGCCTCACTTTCCCAGTACTTTGTTGTACTTTGTACCACAAAGTACAACAAATGTACTTTGTTTTCCCAGTACTTTGTAATACACTTCTTTAGAAGGAAGGGAGCTTCCTTCAATTTCCCTTTGTTGTTTCTGTTGTCACTTTCCCCATACAAGGTGGCTCTAGAAAAAAAAATAATAATTATACATTGAAACTTAATGGCTCTTTGTTATAAGCAATGCATATGCGTGGGCTCAGATTTTTAACAAGAACCTGAAATGATTTTTTACAACAAGATCTT
Source organism: Artemia sp. Qi Xiang Cuo (assembly GCF_049724085.1). Taxonomy (NCBI): domain Eukaryota; kingdom Metazoa; phylum Arthropoda; class Branchiopoda; order Anostraca; family Artemiidae; genus Artemia; species Artemia sp. Qi Xiang Cuo. The sequence goes on along the minus strand of NC_142803.1, from coordinate 66,403,729 downwards.
TATAACTATGTGTTTATAATTTTAATCTGTCCTATTAAAATGACTTTTAATGTACGTTTACAGAAAATTCTTTTTCTTTGGGGGGGGGTGCACATTTTAAGATTGATAAAACTTTTCTTTAGTTGTAGGCCTATAAATTCCAGCTAATTTCTTCATATATTGATAAAAATTCTTTCTTTCGTCAAGATGAAACACAAACTATGCTGTTTGGTTCAATTGTTGCTCACCATCCAATTGTTGCTCACCATTGTTCGTGACCGAACTTATACAAACGCATCAGCGTAACAAATTTTCTTTTCAATGATTAAGCTTAAAGCGATTCTCCATTTGAAGCGTGCCTCAAACTTACAATCACATGTTTTCTAAAATGAATAAGTGATTTCATTTAGCCTAAAGTCTTAGTCATTTAGTCTCAAGTGATTTCATTTAGCCTACCAGCAGTGTTTTTGTAGGCAGATCATATCTGAACAAATGGCTATGATTGGACAGTCATTATAACTGGAAAGCTTTCGAATATCCTGACGCCTGGGATTGGCTATCCAGTCAAAGCTAGCCCTGCTGCTGGAAAAGTAAATGACTATCAATCAAGGCGAGGCTTAAGCATATTTCGGCAATGCTGCAAATAAAAACCTTCGCTTTTTCATTGTACTTCGATCTGTAAAAGTAGATTTAAGTTTAGATCTAACGTCTATTTAATAAAAATTTTGGTCCATTTTTACAATATGGCAATTAAAGATTTGCAAAAATTTTGTGATTTTTTCTTATTATACTTAATTGTCTAGTCTAGGCTCTATGGTAGTTAATTTTTATTAAAAGGATAGGCCGAACAATTCCTGATCTATTGGGAGTGTTGTTTGAGCACTGCAATGTTCAAATTTCAAAAACTGAATTCCGTGGTTTTTTCAAGATGGACGAGAACTTTAAATTTAAATGCCACCTTTATAAACAAAAGTCTAAAGATAAACACGCTAAAGCAGATTTTCTCAGAAATAACCTGATATTTCATACTGATGAATATCTTAAAAGGCAAGTCTAGGCTACTTAGTGATACCAGTCTTTTGTTTGCCTCAACTTCATAGACCTAGGCTAGAGAACTAGGGTAAAAGACCTGTTTTTGGGAAAGACCACTTTTCTTTAGCATTCCAGAAAAATAGCAATAGGTTTTAGGACCACCCCTATTTTACTACAGCATCATGCAATGTGAGGGTAGGCTAGTTACTAGAGGGACACCACCATTTGACTAGCCTATTGGAAAAAGCTACTTTATAATCTTATATAGAATGGTACTATCCAATCTCCTTATAATTAAAAACATTTTAGTCATCTAGTTGGAAAATTTGGCCCATCTGTATAGGCCTAGGAAAAATCTATATTTGCCAACTAGTTGACAATAAATTTTGTCTCAGCAAAACTTTCATTTTCCAACTAGTTGACTTATAACTTCTCTCCAGCAACACTTAAATTTGCCTACTAGTTGACAATAAATGTTGCCCCAGCAAAACTTTAGGCCTAATTTTCCAACTAGGCCTAGTTGACTAATAACTTCTCCCCAGAAAAACTTAATTTTTCCAACTAGTTGACAATAAATTTTTACCCAGCAAAACTTTCATTTTCCAACTAGGCCTAGTTGACTAATAACTTCTCCCCAGAAAAACTTAATTTTTCCAACTAGTTGACAATAAATGTTGCCCCAGCAAAACTTTCATTTTCCAACTAGGCCTAGTTGACTAATAACTTCTCCCCAGAAAAACTTAATTTTTCCAACTAGTTGACAATAAATTTTGACCCAGCAAAACTTTCAGTTTCCAACTAGGCCTAGTTGACTAATAACTTCTCCCCAGAAAAACTTAATTTTTCCAACTAGTTGACAATAAATTTTGACCCAGCAAAACTTTCATTTTTCAACTAGCTGACTAATAACTTCTCCCCAGCAAAACTTAATTTTGCCAACTAGCTGGAAACAAACATTGTCCCAGAAAACAATTCATTTTCCAACTAGTAACTCCTCCCCTCCTAGGAAGTTCCCATTTCCTTTAAATTTTTCTTTATGACATACTCTCATCCCAGACAAGGACAACCTGCTTTCCTTTCAGCCCTAGAAAGTTGGTCAAAAAGGAAATATTTTGGCAATTTGTCATCCTTCATCTGCAGAAGGTGCCCTAGCCATCTCAACCTTTCTTTCATTATATCCCTAGAAAGCAGGACTGAACCACACTTTTTTTGTACAGCCTACTGTTTGAAATATGGTCTGTCAGCCAGGTGCCAAAAACAATCTGTAGGCAAACTTAATTTTTCCAACTAGTTGACTAATAAATTCTCCCCAGCAACTCTTAAATTTGCCATTTTAACATTTGCCTCTCAATTACTTGGACTATCTGTCTTGGCTTTTCTCTGTCTACAATTAGCCATGTCTTGATGCATCCTATGCAACCTACTGCAAAATACTTGATAACTTCAGTTCAAAATCAAGAGAAAAAATTACTTTATAAGCTTATATCTATCAATCATTTTATTAATAGTAAAACACTATTACAAACACAAAGAAAAATTATTTGGCCCAAGAAGCTTGGCTTGTTGTGGGCCATACAACACAATAATAAAGCACTAAAAGTATATATAGAATGGTACTTTCCAATCTCCTTATAATTAAAAACATTTTAGTCATCTAGTTTTGAAAATTTGGCTTATCCATATAGGAGAAATCTATATTTGCCAACTAGTTGACAATAAATGTTGCCCCAGCAAAACCTTCCTTTTCCAACTAGTTGACTAATAACTTCTCCCCAGCAAAACTTAATTTTTCCAACTAGTTGACTAATAACTTCTCTCCAGAAACACTTATATTTGCCAACTAGTTGACAATAAATTTTATGTCCTTTGGATATCTGTTACTAGAACCTGCCTTCTTGGTCAAATTTTAATCAATAATTTGTCAGCATAAATTAACAATGTGTTCTCTGTTTTGACAAGCAATTGAAAAGAAATAATTATATTTAATATTTGTGATTTATAGAATAAATATCAAGCAAAAAAAAGTTACATTTTTAGAATGATGTAGATAATTTTGGAGACCACACTGCCTTTCCATGACAATAAAATAAAAGTTCAAAATAGGGATAAAATCCTTTTTAATAGACAGTGTATAGAAAATTCACAAAAAATACCAGATATTTTGGTCACATATACAGTGACTGTCATCAGTAGTAAAACTACTGATGACAGTTACTACTGATGATAGTCACTGTATATGTGACCTTTTCATGGTCACTATTACAGTCACAGTCACTGATGACAGTCACTATTACAGTGACTGTCATCAGTAGTAAAACTACTGATGATGGTCACTGTATATGTGACCAAAATATCTGGTATTTTTTGTGAATTTTCTATACACTGTCTATTAAAAAGGATTTTATCCCTTTTTTGAACTTTTATTTTATTTTTAGAATTAAAAGAAAATCAGCTTTCTGTTAGTATGTTAATAAAAGTGAAACACTAAAAGGATATAAGACATCAAAATAGGATAATGGTTATTTCCAAAAAGAGGTCCTTGTATGTTAAGTCAATAAACTAACAATTTCAAGTATTTGATCTTTAATAATTTTAGTAATAACCATGGGCGTAGGGAGGGGGGAGGAGGGGCAGCTGCCCCCCTCCCCCGGACCTTCAAATTTACATTAGATTTGGCTAAAAAAGCAGATGGTTGGAAAAGCAGTTGATAAAAGGCCCTCCATCACACTATCAACTGCCCCCCCCCTCCCCCTAGACAATATGCTGTCTACGCCCATGGTAATAACCATACTGATGTATAGCATAGATTTTAAGCTTTTATCTGATACACACAATTCTTCTTTGTTAACAAGATGTGAAAGTTTTAGTTTTACATAATTTTGCTCAATTGGATAGCCTACTGGTTTTTTACCCTAGTTTGTTTTAAGGTAAATTAATTTCTTAAGGCAATTAATTAAAAATGCATGTTAAAATCATAGTTGAAATTGTGGAGCCTATGTACAGTAAGGGTTGTTCAGAAAGAAACACTAAAAAATTCTAAAAATAACTTTTAAAAAATCCCCAAATACAGCCAAATTACTTAGCCTAGGCTATATCATTCCTGAAAGCACTTTAGTATATATTGAACAGTCCTAATAATTGACTAACAAAGGTACTTGTCTATTATATAAAACACTAGAGAAGTGAAGTTTGGTGAATGCTAATGAAATAAAACAAAATTATGTTGAAACTATAATAGTTTAGAAACAAATTTGGGCTATAAATTTTCACATTAGGAGGGGGTAGAGCATAGCATATATTAAATATGTAACCTAAACAAACCTAGTGTAACCTAACCAAACCTATTTAACTTAATAAAGTGAAAATACTGCTATCTGAAATGATTCTTGAGGATCCATGGTGAGACACTATATTCTATCACTAGCCAAAGCAAACTAACTGGTGTCCTCAAGAATTGCATTAATAATGAGCTTTTCTTTGTCTTTGAGATGGTCAGCCAATGCCAAAGCTTCCAATTTAATAATTCACATATGACCTTAACAATTTTGCTTGCAAAGTATTATATTTTCACAATATTTTATTGTCACCAAGCTTCCTTTCTTGAGTGTGTTTTATATAAAGGACAAGTACCCAAAATATATTTGAACTTGACCAGTCAACAAGAACTAGAGGACACCATGAAGCTGTACTGTAAACAAGCCAACACCAGAATACAGAACAACTTCTTCCCGAATAGAGTTGTGGGGCTCTGGAACTCCCTAAGCAAAGAAGCAGTCTCAGCCCCTAGTGTTGAGGCTGTCAAGGGAGCCATGGACAAAGGCTGGTCATCCAAGCCATGGCTTCAAGAATAGGATGCATCCAATGCATTGACTCAACATCTTCACTAATCAGCCCCTAAAGAATTATTCCTTATTTGCTGGACAATGTAATTTAAGGTAACATAAATTGAATCATCATTGACAAAATCAAGAAACAGAAAATGTATTAGGAAATATACCTACAAGGTAAAATTCTAGACAAGCTATTTTGGGCTATCTTGGAAAGGGGTTAGGTTAAGAAAATGAATTTCAGTAATGAATCCAGGTTCAAAAACATACTCCAGGAAGGCATTGCCAAGCTTCTATATTAATCCTCTTCTGATTTCTATGTCTTAGAAATTTGCTTATTTGACAGGTCTATAACCTATTGGAATTTTTGACCAAACAACATTTTACCTTAGTTTTCAGTTTTCGTTTTTGTTTTCTCTGGTTTTTAGTTTTGAAAATGCAATTTCTGTTATTTGAGTAGAATTTTAAGCCACATCAACTTTTTTTTCTAAATTTAGGAAATATATTTGCAGATCTTTGAAACCTCACAAATTGGGATTGAGCAAAGTTGTGAAGCTGAAAATATTTTTCTTGTACTTCAATTAAGCAGAATTAGGTTTATTCATACATTAAAACCATGATTTTCCATGAGTTTTATTTTGGTTGTCACAAGAATATTTAGGTAAAAAAAACTCTGCACCAAGCTTTGGTTGCCGTACTAAATTGTGAAACAAAATAGAAACAAGTAGAAAGTAATTCTTCAAGTTTGATTATGCTTTTCTTGTAAAAAGTCATCACCTGTTATTTCTTTTCTATGCAATTACTGTAAACTGGGTGAATACCATCAATGTAACCTCTTATCTTTTAATAAATGCTTTAATGACATTCAATATGCATTAAATCTAGATTTTTTTGGAATTTGTTTTATATATATGATTTAAATATTTGTGCTTTACTTAACAAAAAATTAAGGAATAAAAGTGATATTGTCAGAATGAGAAGAAAATAAAGATTCTTTTGATATGTGAATAAAGTTTGAAACTCTAAGTTGATAAATAAGGTAAATGATCATCAAACAGTTTGTGGTAACAAACTATAAGTAAGGAGCAACCCAGCTCAATGGTAACCGAAACTGTAGAAAACGGAATTTTGATACCAATAGATACATCAAAAGAATCAGATTCTAATAGTAATTTCAAATATATAAGTTTCATCAAGTTTAGTCCTACCTATCAAAAGTTACGTGCCTGAGAAAATTTTGCTGATTTTCGAAAAAAGGGGGAAAGACCCCCTAAAAGTTATAGCACCTTAATGAAAATCATACCATCATATTCAGCTAATCAGAGAACCCTACTGCAGAGGTTTCAAGCTTCTTACCTACAAAAATGTGGAATTTTGCATTTTTTGCCAAAGAAAGATCATGGATGCGTGTTTATTTGTTTGTTTTTTTTCCCACGGGTGATCATATCGACCCAATGGTCCTAGAATATCGTGGGAGGGCTCATTCAAACGGAAATTAAAAGTTCTAGTGCCCTTTTTAGTGACCAAAAGATGGAGGGCAACTAGGCCCCCTCCCATGCTCATTTTTTTCTCAAAGTCACCCGACCAAAATTTTGAGATAGCCATTTTGTTCAGCATGGGCGAAAATATGATAACTATGTCTTTTAGGGTGACTTAATCCCCTGAAGTCCCGGGGGAGGGCTGAAAGTTATGAAGTTTACCAAGTGTTAACATATAGTATTGGTTATTGGGAAGTATACAGACGTTTTCAGGGGGGATTTTTTATGATAGTGGGGGGAGTGGGTAGGGGGTTTTAAGTGGGAGGATCTTGCCATGGAGGAAGTTTTGATGGGGGAAAGGACATTGCTATGAAGGAGGTACCGGATTTCCCAGCATTATTTAAAATAAGATCAGAAATTATTTATAAAAAAAACAAGTTTTTTAACTTAAAGTAAGGAGCAACATCAAAACTTAAAACGACAGAAAACATTACGTATATGATTGGGTTCACCTCCTAGTCAATACCTCGCTCTTTAAGCCAAAGATTATTTAGTACTTTACTTTCATAAGACCTATTTATTCTAATTCACGGCATTTGTGATTAAGGGGTCATTTTTAAAGAATTGGAACAAAATTCGAACTTTAGCTTAAAGAGCAAGGTATTGACTAGGGGGCGAACCCTATAATATATGTATTAAAAATGTATGAATATAGAAGTTCGTTACGTAAGTTAATTTGTAAGTTACATATAGGCTATTTATTACTAATAAAAACGTTCGTAAATAAAATTAAACAGGTTTCGAGAAAGCCATTTAACTAAATAAAAGTAAAAAAAATATTCAAATTTTGTTTTAATTATTCAAGTACGGTGAGCCAAAATCAAAACCTGCATTAATTCAAAAACGTTCAAAAATTAAATTAAAAAAATTTAGTTTTTTTAACTGAAAGTAAGGAACAATGTTAAAACTTAAAACGAACAGAAATTATTCGTGCATGAAAGGGGCTGTCCCCTCCTCAACGCCACTCTTTACGCTAAAGTTTGACTTTCTCACAACTCTAATTTTTTTTAAACAATGAAAAACTTTAGCGTAAAGAGCGAGGCGTAGAGACGGGGACAGCCCCTTCCATGCACGGAATAATTTCTGTTCTTTTTAAGTTTTAACGTTGTTCCTTACTTTCAGTTAAAAAAAATTGTTTGTTTTATTTAATATAACAAAAAAGGCGAAGTGGTCATTTTAGAATGTTCTTGTAGGTAAGTCAATTAACTAATAATTTGAAGTATTTAAACTATAACTCTATAATAATTTAATAATATAATTATTAATATAATTATATAATTATATTATAATTATATAATAATATAATTATTAATTATATTTATAATATTAATTATATAATAATATAATTATATAATAACTCTGTAATAATTTTAGCAATAACTCTATTAATGCATAGCTTAGGTTTTTAGCTATTCAATTATATAGCCTATACAAATCTGTTCAATTAATAGCTGGCCACTAGATGTTAAGGTTATATTCTTACATAATTTAACTCATTTTATTAATAGTTTTATACCCAGTTTACTGCTAATTAATGGGAATGTTCTACTTGTAGCTTACTGCTCCTCTGATGGCTTAGATATTCACAATTCTACTGCAATCACTCAGGCAACTGGGTTTCGTTGAGTCTAGAATCCTGCTACTCACTATACAATTTATTTTGAGATGAAAAAACAAAGAGATTCATAATTAGGACTATATGTGGGGCCATCAAGGGGGGCTTTCATTTTCAGGAAGTTGACCAAGATATTTGAGTAAAGTAACTCTTTATTTAAAACAGAACATACACACTGTTAATCAACGAAAACACAAATGCCTTAATGCATAATTAAGTGCATTACCTGTTACAAAGAAAAGGAGAAATTATCATGCACACAACATTTTCAATAATTTAAATGACTACATTTTACCAAAATAAAACAAGAAAAACAAAAACAACTTGACAGTACAAAGTTGCAGCATTTTTCTTTAATAAATTAACTGAACCCTATCAGTGCCTTCTCAAATCGGTGATGGCAAATATTTCCTTATGTTTGGTCCCACGCGGAAGAGGGTAAAACTGGCTCTGGTCGTGGGTTGCAAATCCAATGAAAAATATGATCTATGATATGTGGGGTAATTATGATATTGCAAATTTGTCATAAACATTATAGAAAATCTTGATAGAAGAAGATCAAAGGCAAAATCATGGCAAATACAGAAAATTGAAGTCAGATGGATCTGATTTATAGAAAATATACTGGAAAACCCATCTGGGTGTCTTTCTGAAGCTGATTGATCAATATTAAAAAGGATCCTAAGTGCTTTATGGTTTATAAATTTATGCAAAAGGGATATATTAAGATGAGTATTCTTATACTTTCTTTACATTTTAAAGTTCCACAGGGGCTTGTAGTGCAATAGATTTTGAAGAAGTAATGGAAAAGAATGCAATATGAGACTTGACAGCTAATACCATCAGTCCTAATCTCCATCTCATGGCTGTTCTGCCAGGAGGTGCAATGGGGGACTGGAGGCCAGCCATCATATGCTTTTGCACACCTTTCATGTTTACTTTCCCCAGATTTCTCCAGTTATCCACTAGGGGCAAAAGGATTGGGGACAAATGTTCCTTATCTCCCTTTTCAAGGCAGATATTTGAGGTCTATATGGCGTTTCCAGTTTTCCCTGAAAATTTGCACTTGTCGCCTAAGCCTTTCTTGAGGTTTTCAAGATACACTATTTTAATAACCTGGATGCACATATTTTCATTTGATGTACCTTGCTATCTAACTATGGATAGATTATAAGTCCCATTGGAGACTTGCAGCTTTTACCCCTCATGCTCTTCCTTTAAACACAAAATATAAAGTATCCCTGTCCTTTACCCATAACACTTTAAAAGTTTCAACTTAGTCCCCCAAAGCCATTCCCAAATTATTGCAGATATGCTTATCTGATAAATTGGATGTGTAGGCTATAGTGTATTTCAATTTATTCTGTCTCCAAAATTAAAAATGGAATTCACTTTGTCTTCCAACACCCTTTAAAACTTACTCCTAAAACTCCCTATCCATTCCTGAGACATTGGAGATATGCTATTTGGAGGTCCTGGCTGGGCATAGTTTCTTTAAATTTACATTGCTATCTTACCAGGGATAGACTCTATTCAAACAGGGGCCTCAGTTACCCAAACATTAGGCAGATTGAAAACAAAGTTGACCTAGCCTCTAATACTCCCTGAATGTTTCAACTTGATTCCCTAAGCTATTCATTAGATATTTCATCTATGCTAATTTGAGAACCTGGTAAAAGATATTGTCTTTTGATTTATCTTTCTGCCCAGAATTGACTATATAGATTTTTTTTTTGCACAATTGAAGACAAAGCAATTTAGCCTCCACCTGCTTCCTGAAATTAAAATTCAATCCCTCAAGTCATTCCCTGGATATTGCATAGTTGTGATATGCTGGCAATGCATAGTGTCTTTTGATTCTCCTTGCTGCTTGACTGACAGTATATTATAGATCTCAAAGAGGTTTGTGTTGAAAAAACGTTTAGGAGGATAAGGGACCAAACATTTTTACTCACCCATCCTTAGAAACCCAAAATTTGAGTCTCCTTACCCACAGTACTTTCAAATTACCTTGCTGCTTAGCTTTAAATAAATTCTAAGTCTTTTTGGGGTTTATATTGCAAAAATACTTAGGTCGAGTAGAGATAGTAATTTTTAAACAATGGGCTAGAAACAGATAGGGCTATTGGTTGTTAGAAGAGAGGCTGGTTGCTAGAAGAGAGGTAGAGAGGTTGATACTGGAATTAAGTTCCACAAGTTAGATTTGTCAGCATAAAGAATGAATATTTGACACAAAATAAAAAAAAGTTTGACTTCACTGTCATAAAATATTTACATAAAGCTTAATAGAATAGAATAAACTAAATTCCTCCAAATCCCCTATAAAGTAAAAAGAAATTGGCCCCTCCCATCCAAAAAAGATATGATTTTTTTGGAATAAAATTAAGTCATGGGGCAATCAGGATAGATCTTATTAGGTCTACTACTTAAATACAATTTCTATATCATTACTGTCACAAAAAAAGGAATTGACCTTTCTGGGTAGCAGTTAAATTTTTATTTGCTTTGTAGTATATCTGGGTATAAAATAATTTTTTTTAAGTTTGTTGTGTCTTCATTAGCTTTTTTGTTTTGCCATGTGAGGCACCCTAAAACAAGACCAAACAAATCTTGCTTTAAATACAAAAACTATTCATTTGTTCTTACTAAACAATAAAATCCTAATCCTTTGATGGTAACCCTTTTAAGTTCAGAAAATTTAAGAAACTTGATTTTATGGAATAGTTTGAGTTCCATTCAGTTTTTCCTTCCTTCAGTTCAGTTCTCCTTTTTTCCTTCAGTTTGGTTTTTCATAAGAATTCTAAAAATATTTGTTTTTCATTAAGTTTTGTCTTTCAGTTCGGATAGACAGGATTTGGACTCAGGCTATATTCTACGTCAGCTATCAGGAATTGTTGATGACCAGAAAGAAGGCTTAAACAACTATTCTGCATCTTCCCTCCGAATTTCTTCCAACTATCAGAAAAGTGTGTAGACTCTAAAGGTTTTTCTGTATTTTTTTAAATTTATTTTTATTTCTTGATTTGTTTTGTCTATTTTGGTTTTACTGGTTAAATCTAGTTTTGGTGACAAATGAAATATTTACCATAAATTTTTGTAGAATTATCTTATTCCAAAAATTAGTCTTAGGAAAATATCAGTATAATTAAATTATCATTTTCAGCCTAAATTTAATTATTACATGATCAGTTCCCATTAATAATAAATCTTTATTGGGGGTTTAGATATAAAAATAATAGTTTGCATAGCAGTGTTTACTTAAAAGAAAACATTTTTACTTTTTATAGCAAATTACTGTTCTATTGGTAATCTTTGTCAGTAACTAGACTATATGACAATTGGCCTATATATACTTGGCCTTTATTAGTTGACAAGTTGGCATAACCTTGATTGAAATTGATAGAAATTGTCAAGATGGACACTATAATTAGCAAAAATCAAGATAAATCTTTATTCTTTTATGATAGTAAGAAATTGAATGCAGACTGGTTTCTAGTACTTGCTACTGAGTATTTTCAGTAAGATCATATTGTTTCCTATATAATATTATTTCTGTTTAGTGCGACGGCTTATATTTATTACCTACAATGTTGTATGTCCATAGATTTTTTTTCGGTTGACTGTGTTTGGCTGTCAGTGATGGATCCAGTTGGGGGCACGGGAGCCGCGCGCCCTCTTAACGTAGGGGTGGATTTGGGGATAACATCATATTGTAATATTAAATATCACATTTTTCGTAGAGGTGAACTTTTCATTTTTTTGTATGGCAGGGTGGTTTTTATAACTTACTGTTTTATGTATCGATATTTTTAGATCATTTTAATTTCGATAGATTTAATAGAACTTAGTCCTCAGTAGATTTTAGATTAAATTTATCCATTTCCACCACCTACCCACGGCGTATAATCGTTGAGGTTCCCTTTAAATTGCTGGTATTTCTTTGTTCACAACTTTATCAGAGTAAAATATTTTGCGACCCCTTGCTAAAAAAATCCTGGATCTGCCCCTGTTGGCTGTACCATTTGTACTAGGTGATTGGATGAGTGGGTAAGGTCAAGGCTTTGTTCAATTGCTTATCTGTCCAAATTACTAAAGTAGGAAAATAGTTTTTTTTCACCAAATAATTTACATTCACAACATTTCATTTACAAATTATATTTTTTATAATATAAAATGAGTATTTTCTGTGATTTTCATTTCTGTGAAATATTCGTTACAACATTCTTGGTCAACCTTGTTAAGACCATAGGCGGGCTTGCTTTGTTTGCCTCTCATTCCAGGCAATTTAACGGTCCTATGTCAATTTTAAATTCTTGATCAACATGACTGAGACTCTAGGCAGGGCGTGCCTTTCCAGAAACTAACAAACAAGTATGTGTCCAGTAAAGAGTCATACTTACTCCCGCCATTTACCTGTGCTGCAGCCATTTAAACATTTGCCTCTCAATTACTTGGACTATCTGTCTTGGCTTTTTCTTTCTATCTACAATTAATCATGTCTTGATGTAAGCTACTGAAAAATACTTGATAATTTGAATTTGTTGCAGACGAAGATTCAGATTCTTATATTCTACCCCCACTCTATATGTTATACCTCTCAACTCCACATATTTTGAATTGAATTGAATTTATTTATGATCCATTGTAAAGACAATAACAAACGGAGTATAAGAGAGGAAAAAGAAAGAAAAGAAAAAGTCGAAAAATGACAACAAAACAAAAATAAACTTAACAAATTAACCATACAAGCACAATAATTAACCAAATAAATATACAGTACACATAACCAGCACAATAGTTACAAGAAAACAAACAAAAAAACGCAGTACACTTACTGTTTTAAAACGGAACACTGTGGGTGTCCATAGATTCCGTTATTGCATCTGCCCATGGCAGCATTGGGGTCAATAATACCTTATCTCCTATTAGCCCATGAATTACTTGCCCAAGGGGGGAGGCCAAGGAGATATTTAGTATACCGCTAATAAATTCACCAGAACTGCCTTAGTTCCATTGCTGAAAAGGTACGCTAAAAAGGTGCAAGGCACACAAAATTTGGAAGTGCATATGAATTATATAATTTAGCTAGTAGCCGGCGATTAAAACGGAGTTTATTAGATACTATGCTACTGTAGGCACTGGACGGACTGGACTGCACTATACTGGACATGCAGTGCTGGAAATGACGGATGAGGAGCTTTCTAGTTGCCTTAAGGGAGTCATCAATTGGGAGGCCAACATATTTCATTTCTGGTTTTGGAACAACTGATACTCCATCAAGATCAACCTTATGTCCTTCAGAAACTGGGCCCCAGTTGAATAATACTACTTCTGACTTTTCAGCATTAAACTTAAGATTTATCTTTGAATATTTTCAATTCAGAAAGGAAAATTTTTTCTCAAACGTCAGTGCCGTTCGGCTGGGGTTGAAGATTTTCGTCCGCATAAACAATAAGGGATACGTCTACCCCTTCTAAAATACAAGAGGAAACTGTTTGGGACTGTGCGTCCAGTATACAGTTATTAAACGTTATTGGGGATATAAGGGTACCTTGCTTACTCCACGACGAACAGGTATGACTATCTCTGTAATCATTCCGTCAGGCAGATTAACTATCAGAGGCAACGCTATAGCGTTGCCCATAGTAAAGGCCATACGGCTCCAATGTTTTATTATTATTATTATTTTGTTTTCCCAGAGGCACTTCATATGAAAGGAGTCGTCGTATAAACTTCAAAGGGGGCTCATTCGATTGGAAATTGAGAGTTCTTTTAAGGGTCAAAAGTGATTGAAAAGCAGCTAACACCCCTTCCACGCCCACCATTTCCCCAAACACATCCAGTCAAAATTTTGAGATAGCCATTTTGTTCTATGCAGTTGATTTCCAGATAGAAATTATGTTTTTGAGGAGGACACTCCCCTCACAGCCCTCAGGGCAAGAGTTGTAAGTTATGCCCAGGGGGCATATAAGGTTTTTATACAAAGCTTTGTCGTAGAAACTACAAAAAGGACTCATTCGATTGGAAATTCAAAGGGCTAGTGCCTTTTTGATAGTCAAAAGTGATTGGAGGCCAACTAACCTCCTTCTCACGCCCACTTTTTCCCCAAACACATCCAATCAACATTTTAAGATAGCCACTTTGTTTAACGTAGCTAAAAATTCTGGAAATTAGGTCTTTCAGGATGACCCCCCCCTCGTAGACCTCAGGGCAAGAGTTGTAAGTTATGCCCTGGGGGCATATAAAGTTTTCTCTTATAGAAAGCGTTGTCGCAGAAAGTTCAAAAAGGTCTCACTCGATTGGAGATATAAATGGCTAGTGCCCTTTTTAATAGCCAAAAGTGATTGCAAGGCAACTAATACCCCTTCCACGCCCACCATTTCCCCAAACTCATCGAATCAGAATTTTGACTTAGCCATTTTGTTCAATGTATTTGAAAGTTCTTGAAATTATATCTTTGAGCAGGACACCCCCCACAGTCTTCAGGGCATGGATTATAAGTTATACCCTGGGGGCACATATCGTTCTTATGGAAGGAATGCTCTTACAAACTTCAGAGAGGGCTCATTTGATTGGAAATTGAAAGTTCTAGTTCATTTTTTGACGGCAAATGATATCGGAGGGTACCCCCCCCCCACGCCATTTTTCCCAAGTGCATCCGATAAAAATTTTGAGGTAGCTATTTTGTTAAATTAATAAAAAAAAACTTTCCGAAAAATAAGTTTTTCAAAGAAAAGTAAAGGCCATTTTAAACTCAACAAAAACCCCTCAGGGCCCTCGAGCCCTGGGAGGTTTTGTTGACACCAGAGTTTTTGTTATTTAATTTTTGAACAATTTCCAAAAAACTGGCTATCTCAAAATTTGTAGCGAATGGGTTTGGGGAAAAAAGGGCGTGAGGGGCTAGTTGCCCTTAAGTCTCTTTTAAAAGTTGAACTAGAACTTTCAATTTCCAATCAAATGAGCCCTCTATAAAGTTTATACGAGCATCTCTTTCATAAGAACCATACATGCCTAGGGCATAACTTAGGACGCCTTCCCCCGGGCCCTGGGGGGTTGTATTGAGACCAGAGTTTTTCTTATCCATCCTGTCAATCAAAAAATTTCCCTCCGAGGGCGTTGGAAAAAGAATACGTTGGTAGGGGCGGCTAGTGTCCCTCAGAACTCTTTTGAATGTTAAAAGTGTGCGCAAACGATAAATATCAGCGCAAATTAGCCCCCTCTGAAGCTTATACAAACGTCCCTTTCATAAGAACCATATATGCCCATGGGTATAACTTACAACGCCTGCCCCCGGGCCCTGGGGGGTTGTGTCGACACCTGAGTTTTTGTTATCTGACTTTTGAACAATTTTTAACTTAATGGCTATCACAAAATTTTATTGGATGCATTTGGAGGAAAAGGGGCGTTGGGAGGGGCTAGCTGCCGTCCAATCTCTTTTGACTCTCAGAAACTGAAATTGAACTTTCAATTTCCAATCAAATGAGTCCTCTCTGAAGTTTATACGAACATCCCTTCCATAAGAACCATATATTTCCCCAGGCCGTAACTTACAACATATGGCTTCGGGCCCTAGGAGGGCTGTGTCCTCCCCGGAGTTTTCGTTATATGGTCTTTGAACTATTTCTAAAAAAATGGCTATCTCAAAGTTCTTATCGGATGGGTTTGAGGAAAAAAGAGCGTGGAGGGGGGAGCTAGGTGCCCTCCAATCTCTTTTGGCTCTTAAAAAGTGAACTAGAACTTTCAATTTCCGATCGAATGAGCCCTCTTTGAAATTTAAACGAGCATCCCGTTCATAAGAATCATACCGGCCCCCAAGGCATAATATAACCCGCCGGCCCCCACTCCCGGGGGGGGTGAGTCAACACTGGATTTATTTTTCTATTATCTTTGAATTATTTTTAAAAAAATTTATGTAACACAATGTGTATTGTATGAATCTGGAAAACAGGGCGGGGGAGGGGGGCTAGTCAACCTGTGATATCTTTTGACGCTTAAAAATTGAACTTGAATTTACTATTTCCAATCAAATGAGCCCTCCCTGAAGTTTATACAAGCATTCCTTCCATATATGCCTCCGGGGCATAACGTATAACCCTTGTCTTGAAGACTGTGAGGGGAGTGTGCTGCTCAAAGATATAATTATCAGAAGTTTCAAGTACGTTAAACAAAATGGCTATCTCAAAATTTTGATTGTATATGCTTGGGGAAAAGGTGGGCGTGAGAGGGGGGTTAGTTATCCTCCAATCAATTTCGACTATTACAAAGAGCACTAACCCTTTGAATTTCCAATCGAATGAGTCCTTTTTGAAGTTTCTACGACAAAGCTTTCTATAGAAACCTTATATGCCCCCAAGGAATAACTTACATCCCGTGGCCTGAGGCCTGTGGGGGGAGTGTCCTCCCCAAAAACATAATTTCTATTTGGAAATCAACTACGTAGAACAAAATTGCTATCTCAAAATTTTGATTGGATGCGTTTGGGGAACTGGTGGGCGTGTAAGGGGTGTTAGTTGCCTTCCAATCACTTTTGACCCTTTAAAAGGGCACTAGAACTCTCGATTTCCAACCTAATGAGCCCCTTTTGAAGTTTCTACGACGACCCCTTTCGTCTGATGAACCCTTTTCTGCCTCTGGGGAAAAAAATAATAAATAAATTATAATACATTGGAGCCGTATACTATAGACAATGCTATAGCGTTGCCTGTAAAATAGTTAAAAAATCATATAGCAAAAACTCCGGTGTTCGACACAACCCACAGGGCCCGGAGGCAGGCGTTGTAAGTTATTCCCTGGGGGCATATTTGGCTCTTATGGAATGGATGCTCGTATAAACTTCAAAGAGGGCCCATTTGATTGGAAATTGAAAGTTTTAATTCACTTTTTAAGAGTCAAAAGATATTGCAGGGTACCTAGCCCCCCCCTCTCCCCTGCCCTTTTTTCTCAAAGCCATCTGAAAAGAACTTTGAGAGACCCGTTTTTTTTAAATAGTTCAAAGACCATATAACAAAACGCCGGGGTAGACCCAGCCCCCAAGGGCCCAAGGGCAGGCGTTTTAAGTTATGCCCTGGGGGAATATATGGTTCTTATGGAAGGGATGATCGTAAAAACTTCAGAGAGGACTCATTTGATTAAAAATTGAAAGTTCTAGTTTAGTTTTTGAGAGTCAAAAGACATTGAAGGGCAACTAGCCCCCCCCCCCCGCCCCCTTTTCCCGAATGCATCCGATAAAAATTTTGAGATAGCAATTAAGTCAAAATTGTTCAAAAGTCAGATAACAAAAACTCAGGTGTAGACACAACCCCCCAGGGCCCGGGGGCAGGTGTTATAAGTTATGCCCTGGGGCACATATGGTTCTTATGAAAGGGATGTTTGGATAAACTTCAGAGAGGGCTCATTTGATTGGAAATTGAAAGTTCGAGTTCACTTTTTAATAGTAAAAAGAGATCCGAGGGCAACTAGCCCCCCCCACATCTTCTTTTTCCAAACCCATCTGGTGAAAATTTTGATATAGACATTTTGTTGGTCGGATAAGAAGAACTTCGGTGTCAATACAACCCTTTAGGGCCCGGAGGAAGACGTTGTAAGTTATGCCCTAATGGTATGTATGGTTCTTATGAAAGGGATGCTCGTATAAACTTCATAGAGGGCTCATTTGATCGGAAATTTGAAAGTTCTAGTTAACTTTTTAAGAGTCAAGAAATTTAAAGGAAGCTAGCCCCCACGCCCTTTTCCCCCAAACCCATCCGCTACTGGTACAAATTTTTAGATAGCCAGTTTAAAAATAAAATTGTTCCAAGATTGGATAAAAAAAACTCCGACGTCAACACAGCCTCCGCGGGTCCGGGGGGTAGGTGTTGTTAGTGTTGTCCTAGGGGCGTCTATGGTTCTTCCGAAAGGTATGCTCGTATAAATTTCAGAGACGCCGCATTTGATTTGAAATTAGAAGGCTCTAGTTCATTTTTTGGGGATCAAAAGATATCCGAGTGTAACTAGTCCCCCCCCCTCACATACCCTTTTTTCCTCAAGACTATCTGATAAAATTTTTGAAATAGCCATTTCATTAAAAATAGTTCAAAGTTCAGATAAGAAAAACTGCTGTGTCGAAGCAACCCCCTGGCGTTGTAAGGTATGCCCTGGGGGCATATATGGCTGTTATGGAATGTATGCTCGTATAAACTTTATAGAGGGCTCATTTGATTGGAAATTGAAAGTTGTAATTCACTTTTATTAGGCAACGCTATAGCGTTGCCTGTAGTAAAGGCCATACGGCTCCAATATTTTATTATTTATAAACTTTGGTTGTCGTATAAACTTCAAAAGGGCTCATTCGATTGGAAATCGAGAGTTCTAGTGCCTTTTTTAAGGGTCGAAGATGATTGGAAGGCAACTAACACCCCTTCTACGCCCACCATTTCCCCAAACACATCCAATCGAAATTTGTAGATAGCCATTTTGTTCTACGTAGTTGATTTCCCGATAGAAATTATGTTTTTGAGGGGGACACTCCCCCCAAAGCCCTCAGGGCACGGTTTGTAACTTATACCCTGGGGGCATGTAAGGTTTTTATATAAAGCTTGAAACTTCAAAAATGACTCATTCGACTGGAAATTCGAAGGGCTAGTGCCCTTTTTAATAGCCAAAAGTGATTGTAGGGCAACTAAACCTCCTCTCAGGTCCACCTTTTCTCCAAACACATCCAATCAAAAGTTTGAGATAGCCATTTTGTTCAAAGTAGTTGAAAATTCTTGAAATTAGGTCTTAGAGGATGACATCACCCCCCCCCCCCCACATCCCTCAGGGCAAACAGTTGTAAGTTGTGCCCTGGGGGCATATAAGGGTTTTATAGAAAGTATTGTCGCAGAAACTTCAAAACGGGCTCATTCCACTGTAAATTCAAATGGCTAGTGCCCTTTTTAATAGTCAAAAGTGATTGGGAGGCAACTAACACCCCTTCCACCCCTACCATTTCTTCAGGCACATCCAATAAAATTTTGAGATAGCCATTTTGTTCAACGTAGTTGAAAGTTCTTGAAATCATATCTTTGAGCAGAACACTCCCCCCAGAGTTTTCAGGGCAAGGGTTATAAGTTATGCCCTGGGGGCATATATGGTTTTATGGAAGGAATGACTCGTATAAACCTCAGAGAGGGCTCATTTGATTGGAAATTGACAGTTCTTGTTCAATTTTTAAGCGTCAAAAGATATATGAGGATAACCTGCCCCCCCCCCATGCCCTTTTTTCCTAAATGCATCCGATAAGAATTTCGAGATGGTTATTTTGTTAAAAATAGTTCTAAGATCATATAACAAAACTCCGGTGTCGACACAGCCCGCCAGGACCTGGTGGCAGGTTTTTAAGTTATGCCCTGGGGGCATATATAGCTCTTATGGAAAGGATGCTTGTATAAACTTCAAAGAGGGCTCATTTGACTGGAAATTGAAAGTTATAGTTCACTTTTTAATAGTCAAAAGATAATGGAGGGCACCTAGCCCCCCCCCCCCTCTACGCCCTTTTTTCCTCAAACCCATCCGATAACAACTTTGAGATGGCCATTTTTTAAAAACATATTTCAAAGACCATAAAATGAAAATTCCGGGGTTGACGACCCCTTTTATATGAAGCGCCTCTGGAAAAAAACAAACAGAGCGTGGGACGAGGTTAGCTGCTCTCCCATCACTTTTGACTCTTAAAAAGTGAATTACAACTTTCAATTTCCAATTAAATGATCTCTCTATGAAGTTTTTACGAGAATCCCTTCCATAAAACCAAATTTATACGAAGTTAATACGATCACTACTTCCATAAGAACTATATTTGCTCCCAGAGCATTACTTACAACGCCTGCCTCCGGGCCCTGGGGGGTTGCGTCGACGCAGGAGTTTTTATTATCTGACGTTTGAACTATTTTTAATGAAATGGCTATTTAAAAAAAAATTATCGGATGACCTAGGGGAAAAAGGGGGTGTGTGTGTGTGTGTGTGGGGGGGGGGTGGCTAGTTGCCCTTGTATATCTTTTGATTCTGGAACTTTCAATTTCCAATCAAATGAGCCCTCTCTGAAGTTTATACGAGTATCCCTTTCACAAGAACAATATACGCCCCCAGGACAACAGTTACAACGCCTACCTGCCGGGCCCTGAGGGGTTGTGTTAACACCGGAAATTTTGTTATCTAATTTTTAACAATTTTCATTTTTTTTTAAAATTGTTTAATTTTTCCGCTCTCTCAAAATTTCTAGCTGATGGGTTTGGGGGAAAAAGGACGTGGGGGGGGGGCTAGTTGCCCTTAAATTTCTTTACTCTTAAAAAGTGAACTAGAACTTTTAATTTCCAATCAAAGGAGCCCTCTATGAAGTTTATACGAGCATCCTTTTCATAAGAACCATCCATGCCTTTAAGGCATAACTTAGAACGCCTTCCCCCGCCCTCGTGGGTTTTATTGACACCGGAGTGTTTTTTATCCGCCCTTTGAACTATCTTTAACAAAATGTCTGTCTCAAAATTTTCATCAGTTGGGTTTGTAAAAAGAAGGCGGGGGAGGGAGGGGCTAGATGCCCTGGGATCTCTTTTGACTACTGAAGAGTGAGCTCGAAGTTGCAATTTCCAATCAAATGAGCCCTCTTTGAAATTTATACGAGCATCCCTTTCATAAGAACCATATATGGCCCACAAGGCATATCTTACAACGCCTGCCCCCACTCCCTGAGGGGTTGTGTCGACACTGGAGTTATTGTTCTATGATCTTTGGGTTATTTTTAACAAAATAGCATAACTTACAACGGCGTAACTTACAATGCCTGCCCTGGGGGCTTATGTCGACACCTGAGTTTTTGTTATCTGACTTTTGAACAATTTGTAACTTAATGGCTATCTCAAAATTTTTATCTGATGCATTTGGGGAAAAAGGGGCGGGGCGGAGGGGCTAGTTGCCCTCCAATCTCTTTCCACTCTTAAAAAATGAACTGGAACTTTCAATTTCCAGTCAAATGAGCCCTCTCTGAAGTTTATACGAGCATCTCTTCCATAAGAACCATATATTGCCCCAGGGCATAACTTACAACGCCTGCCCTCGGGCCCTGGAGGGCTGTATTGACCCCGGAGTTTTCGTTTTATGGTCTTTGAACTATTTTTTAAAAAAATGGCCATCTCAAAGTTCTTATCAGATGGGTGTTTGGAAAAAAGGCGTGGAGGGGGGGGGCTTGTTGCCCTCCATTCTCATTTGACTCTTAAAAACTGAACTAGAGCTTTCAATTTTCAATCAAATGAATCCTCTATGAAGTTTTTACGAGCATCCCTTACATAAGAACCAAATATGGCCCCAAGGCATAACTTACAACACCTGCCCCCGGCCCTTGGGGGTTGTGTCGACATCAGAGTTTTTGTTATGTGATCTTAGAACTATTTTTAACAAAAAAGGCATCTCAAAATTTTTATCGGATGTATTTGGGAAAAAAGGGCTTGGGGGGGGGCTTGTTACCCTCCGATATCTTTTGATGCTTAAAAACTGAACTAGAACTTTCAGTTTCCAATCAAACGAGCCCTCTCTGAAGTTCATACCTGCATACCTTCCATAAGAACCATATATGCCCCAGGCCATAACTTATAACCCTTGCCCTGAAGACTATGTGGGGAGTGTCCTGCTCATAGATATAATTTTCAGAACTTTCAACTACGTTGAACAACATGGCTATCTCATAATTGTGATTGCATCTGTATGGGAAAATGGTGGGCGTGGAAGGGGTGTTAGTTGTTTTCCAATCGCTTTCGACTATTAAAAAGGACACTAGCCATTTAATTTTCCCATCGAATGAGCCCTTTTTGAAGTTTCTACGATAACGCTTTCTATAAAAAACCTTATATGCCCCCAGGGCATAACTTACAACCCTTGCCCTGAGGGCTATTGAGGGGGGGGGGTTGTCATCCTCAAAGACCCATTTTCCAGAATTTTCAACTACGTTGAATAAAATGGCTATCTCAAAATTTTGATTGGATGTGTTTGGGGAAAAGATGGGCGTGAGAGGTGGGTTAGTTGCCCTCCAATCACTTTCGACTATTAAAAGGGGCACTAGCCCTTTGAATTTCCAATCGAATGAGCCCTTTTTGAAGTTTCTACGACAAAGCTTTCTATAAAAAGCTTCTATGCCCCCTGGGCGTAACTTACAATCCTTGCCCTGAGGGCTGTGGGGGAGTGTCCTCCTCAAAAACATAATTTCTATCTGGAAATCCACTACGTAGAAAAAGTGGCCATCTCAAAGTTTTGATTGGATGTGTTTGGGGAAATAGTGGGCGTGGAAGGGGTGTTAGTTGCTTTCCAATCAGCTTTTACCCTTAAGAAGGCCACTAGTACTCTCGATTTCCAATCGAGGGAGTCCCCTTTGAAGTATATACGATGACTCCTTCCATATGAAGTGCCTCTGGGGAAAAAATAAATAAATAATAAAACATTGGAGCCGTATCGCCTTTACTATAGGCATTGCTATAGCGTTGCCTCTGATTTTTTATTTATTTATTTATTTAAATGTTATTCCCATAGTTCGGGATGGATATTAGATTATTGGTTGGGCTTTCTCTTGTTTATGTGCTAAATTTTTCCCAAAAGTTCTGGGTTATTAATATTCTTTTCAGAAATATTGGAACGAATATTAGCTCTCCATGTTTCTCCAGCTCTTTTGAAAAATGGTGTTTGGTGAATAAATGGATCTAATTTACAACATCAGTTCTGGGACGGTCGCAGCCTATCCAGATACTTGGCCAAAATTTGGCGTTATTATAAGACTCAACAAGTAAAGAATTCTGGGACCAGCCCTTCTCTTGGGATCCAACTCGTAGCCTACTTCAGTGCGAGGGACAAACTGCCTTTCTGCTTGTAATAAGGCGTTTGAAATAAGTGACGCATACATATTTAATTTAAGATGAGTTTCATTAATTGAAGACGGAACCCGATTTTGGATAAGCTCAAATGGTATTTTTATTAGCGAGAAGATTATCACTCCAATGCTGATACTGGAGTGTATCAACCTTGTTCCATTCTACTACAGTACGCCACATAGATTCTTAGGTTATCCGTGCACGGTTAAGTGAAGCCAAAATACTAAAAGACAAAGGCAAATGATCAGATACTACAAAATAATTAAGTACGGTTATACTTACTGCACGACTAGCAATATTACCAGAAACAAGCACGGAATCAAGGTCAGACACTGATATTGAGGGGTTTATATATGTAAAATAAGCAGATTTGGGTTGAAGAGCACTTTAATTTGGAATCAGGCTAAGAAGCAGAGCCGTATGTAGACTATCACTCTTAAACACGTCAGAACCCAATTGGGTTCTGTCCCTCGACAGAACCCAATGGAGGTGTAAGACTCTGATTTTACTCAAACATCTACCCAATTTTCTGTATGCTGGTTCAAACTTCGTTTCAAAATTTTCGGCCCTATAGTCTGTCGGCAATAATACGTTCACAATGTCACTATCACCCACTTTCACTGAAATGAAATGGTGAGATTTTGCAAACAGTTTGGAGTTTGTATGTCTTTTTGACCTCCCCCTCAGGCTCTGTCACCTCCTTATCAAGTGCTGTGTCGCCATTAAACTCTAGTTCAAAATCCTACCTAAATAAGATCAGATCCTCATATGTACCACACCTTAAACTACTTTTCTGTCTTCATTGTTTTTCAATAATCTAAGCCCGGCTAAACTTATTCAAGAAGTGGAAGAGGAAAGAAGACTTTCAAATATTTTAATTCCACAATTGAATATATTTAGCCACAAAATGACATAAATATCAAAGAATTAAATCAGATATTTAAAGATGAAACAAATACATATATGATAAAATGAGGATACATCAGTCATATTTATTACTTAACTAGAACAGTCTATCAATACTTGGGATACATCATATCTGATACAGACTGTTGATACAGTATTGATACTCTATTGATACAGTATTGATACATGTATTGATACTTTATTGATACATGTATCGATACAGTATAATCAATACTTGGAAATCTGTAAGAAAATGTGGTCAATTTTAAGGAGCCAAATTATGAAGATGTAATCCCCTCCCCCTCCATTATTGTAATTGGGATATAAAAAAATCTTCTTTTTCCTTCTTTAAACCATTGGGATACCTAAAAAGTAACAAAACTTAACAATAATTCCATAGTAGTATTCTCAAATGTTGTTTTAAAAAAGGAAAAAAACATTTCAGACGCTAGGTTTTTACAGCAAATATTTATTTTTGAAAGAGAATATTTACAAAAAATAGTTTTTTGTCCTCAAAAATGGTGTAAGTGGTTTTTGTGTCATTTCAAGTTTATTTTGCTTCTCTGTCTTTTAACATTCATCCTAGGAAGGATGACCAGAGGTGGGTACTTTGGCAATCGTCTTGAGTGCCTTAATAGAAATGTTTACCTTTCAGTCTCAAAATAATAACAGAGAAAAAAAGAGACAAATTTGTAGTTAAAATTTTACATTTCTGCAATAAAAAAAATTGTAAACATATCAGTAAAGTAGCCTATATCAAGGCCGTATCCGGCCGTATCCACCCGGAGTGGGGGTTACCCGGTTTGAACCCCCCCCCCCCGAAATTTTTGACCGAGTCGAAAATTAGTCTAAAAAATACCTGTAAAGACAAAACCTTACCAGAAAAAAATATGCTCCCCCACAAATCGGGTAAACCCCCCCCCCCTGAACAAAAATCCTGGATATTGTCCTGGCCTATATTCATTTTACCAAATTATATAGAAGTACTCTGCAATAGTCCTTTGTAAATCTAAATTAACTTCATGTTACAAGTTACAGTTATAATTAAAAAATTTCGAATATTTCTTTTTAATTACACATGCATTTTACAGAAAGAGACATAACTGTTTCAACATCGTATTATGAAATAAATTAATTAGGGTCTAAGAGAATATTTTAGATGCAGAAAATTCGGAATAAAAAGACTTTAAACTCTCTAAGCTGAGTTAGGTTCTTCCGTAAGGATCGTAATATAAGAAATTTAACTAAATTATTTTGACATTGCCTTAGACACCCTGCACGAATATTTTAAAACTTTTTCAAGGAGGCACACTTGTGCCTCTATAAAGAGGCGACCCACCACAATGTTAAGCGATTTCAGGTCCTACCGGTCGCAGAGAGACGGCGGTAATCGCATTTTGTAGCCCAAGCTCAAACTAAGAAACTTGCAAAATTTCATCCTCCTCCGACTTTATCTTCATGGGGTAAACTGGGCCGGAAGTTTGGACCCTCCCACCACAGCCCCCTTTAACGTTGTCCGATTGGGCTTAAATTTAGAGGTTAAGCTTTCCTAGGGCCCGGGATCTTATCCTCAAAACTTCAGCTCAATCCGATCAATCCTTCCCTGTTTTAAAAAAACCAAATACAGCCACTTAAAATTCAACATTTCTTTTTTTTTTCTTAGCCACGCCTACAGGCCCCAGTTGGCAACGGATCTAGGTGAATGAGGACTCATTTGAAGCAGAATTCGACTTGTTAGGGCCTTTTGATATTTTCAGACCGAAAAAATTATCCCCCGAATTTACATTTACGAAAAACCTTGTTTTCCTATATTAGCCCATGTTAATTTTTCCCACCACAACCCCCTTTAACGCTGTCTGATCGGGCTGAAATTTAGAGGATAAGCTTTCCTGGGGCCTGGGAGCTTATCCTCGAAATTTCAGCTCAATCTGATCACTCCTTTGGTCCAAAAACCAAATATCAAGTTTTGCTTGCGTCAAAAAGATTCATCACCTCACTAAAAAACAATTTCAATTATGTCTCTTTAGTGTAGCGGTGAAACTTCTGGCTGTCAGGCAGAAAACCCGAGTTCGATTCACCATTATATCAAATTTTTTATATACTGAATTTAAATTAAAAAAAAAATTCAGTTTCTTTTTTAAATTATTTGAAAAAAATTATGTTTTCTAAAGAGTTAAAGAGGCTGAGTTACAAGGTCGACCCTTAAAACACCCTGTCGAGAAAGAAAAGAATAATACACAATCATCTAACAGTTAGTCAAGCAATAATAAGTAATAAACTGTACAAAAACGTGCAGAAATTATTTGAAAAAAACTACGTTTTCTAAAGAGTTAAAGAGGCTGAGTTACAAGGTCGAACCTTAAAACGTACAGGGATTAGGAGGCACAGTTGGGGGGCTGCCGCCCCAAACCCCCGCTTTCGCAGCCTGTAAATAAATAAAAAAAGTTTTTTAAACTGAAAGTAAGGAGCGACATTAAATCTTAAAACGAACAGAAATTATTCCGTATATGAAAGAGGCTGTGCCCTCCTCAACGCCTCGCTCTTTACGCTAAAGTTTTTATTGTTTAAAAAAAGAGTTGTGAGAAAGTCAAACTTTAGCGTAAAGAGCGAGGCGTTGAGGAGGGCACAGCCTCTTTCATGTACGGAATAATTTCTGTTCGTTTTAAGATTTAATGTCGCTCCTTACTTTCAGTTTAAAAAACTTTTTTTATTTATTTACAGGCTGCGAAAGCGGGGGTTTGGGGGCGGCAGCCCCCCAACTGTGCCTCCTAATCCCTGTACGTTTTAAGGTTCGACCTTGTAGCTCAGCCTCTTTAACTCTTTAGAAAACGTAGTTTTTTTCAAATAATCTTGAAAAATTTTCAATTATCTTTTGTTTATCGTCAATTACAAAAAAATATTATAATTTCTTCTTTTGCTAACTATTGAATTTAATTAATAATACTCTCAGGTTCAAAAAACTGGTCCCTGAGTAGCCTGCTTCGTAACCAAAAATCTGATGCTAGCCAAGAAAATGTAGCCATTATTACTGATGACAACTTGAAGCATTTGAACACGGCATTTCCGAAGCAGAAAAAGGCAACTGTCCATTCATTACCGATAAATGATTTGGACTTGGATGATATTATATTCTCTGAAGATGAAGATCATGTTCCAGCTCCTTTGCCTAATGTTATCACAACTGCCGGCTCTGAACGGCCACGGAATGGTATGTTTTTTGGCTGCATTTGAAATCCAAAACTAGGATTTGACCCTTATCTAATTACCCTAATTTTCTATGTATTAAAACTTTATCTTTCAATTTTAATACAAAAATCATGAAACATCGTTGCATTGGTTTCAATTCTATTGATTATGTGGGCGGAAACTGGCTTTAACTAAGAAAAAAAAAACATAATAAAGCAACAAATTTGGGTGAATCCAAGTTTAAGTTCGCATGTGTAATATATAGTGCCGAATTACGGAGGTAAATTCTTCATACTGAAACATATTTAATCAAGGTCATTAGCATCCAATATATGGGATATTATCTATTTATTTTGAAATTATCACTTATCTGAAATATCTATTTTTTGCCATTGCGTATTCCCTGTGGACTTTAATGCCTATTCCCAAGGATAGACCTGGTATAAAGATTGAAAACATTCCAGAATAGTGAGAGAAAGATTCTTTTTTTGTTTTATCATTTTCATATTTTATATTAATTTTAGTACGTCGGGCGAGCTTCGCTCGGTGGAAAGAAATACATTGTTTAAATCTCTCTGGGAGAATTTTTAACCACACAATCATTCCAGCATAAAGTTCTTATTCAAGTTCTTATATGAAAATATTTGACAAATTTTTGGTTCAATTTAAAAAGAGATTTACAGATTGAAGAGAGATTCTAGATATATACAAAACAGCCTTTCTTTTCATCGAGCAAAAGTCGGTCCCTTGGTACTACCATTTAAATGTGGATTTAAGTTCCTATTAGCACAGCACGATCAAACAGTTCGTGGTGACGAACTGTAAGTAAGGAGTGACCTGGCTCAATATTAACCGAAACTCTAAAAAAGGAATTTTGATATCAATAGATACATCAAAAGAATTAGATTTTTATGTTGATTTCAAATATATAAGGTTTATCAAGTTAAGTCTTATCAATCCAAAGTTACGAGCCTGGGAAAATTTGCTTTATTTTCAAAATAAGGGAAAGCACCCCTTAAAAGTGATAGAATATCAATGAAAATCACATCATCAGATTCAGCGTATTAGAGAACCCCAATGTGGAATTTTCAAGCTTCTATCTGCAAAAATATGGAATTTTTTTTTTTGCCAGAGGAAAGATCACAGACGCGTCTTTATTTGTTTATTTTTTTTACCAAGTGGTGATCGTTTCGACCCAGTGGTAATAGAATATCGTGAGAGGGCTCATTCGAACGGAAGTTTAAATTTCTAGTGCTCTTTTTAAGTGACCAAAAAAATTGGAGGGCAGCTAGGCCCCCTCCCCCGCTCATTTTTCCCAAAGTCACCCGATTGAAATTTTGAGATAGCCATTTTGCTCAGCATAGTCGAAAAACCTACAAAATATGTCTTTAAGGATGCCTTAATCCCCCACAGTCCCCAGGGGAAGGGCTGCAAGTTTCGAACTTTGCCCATATTGTTTACATATAGTATAGCTACTTGCGAAGTATACATACATTTTCAGGGGGATTTTTTTCTGGTGGGGGGAGGGGGGGCTAGGGTTTGGGGTTTACATTCCATGGAGGAATTTTTCATGGGGAAGGTAATTTTCCATGAAGGGGGTGCCGGATTTCCCAGCATTATTTAAAAAATGATGAGAAATTAAATTTTAAAAAAAAAGTTATTTCAACTGAAAGTAATGAGCAACATTAAAACATAAAACGAACAGAAATTATTATGTGTATTAGGGGGTTCGCCCTGTCGTCAATACCTCGCTCTTTACGCTAAAGTTTGTTTTTTAGTACTTTCAAAAGAGCTATTTATTCTAATTAAACGGCCTTTGTGATTTTAGAGAGGAGAGACGAGGGGGCGAACCCCCTCATATAAGTAATAATTTCTGTTACTCAAACCGAACAGAAATTATTCCGTATATGAAGGGTTGCCTCTTCCTCAATACCTTGCTGTTTACGCTATATTTTGACTGTTTGTCCCATTTTTTAAGAACAGCTACTGAGACACAAGGGCCTATTTATTTTTTATTGTATCTTTGTCTAGGCCTAGTTTTTCGAGCTTGTCTCCCCATGGGCCTATATCAATTATATACATGTATATGTTAATAATAATAAAATGATTAATTAAACTTGAGACACAAGGGCCGTATAATTAGAATAGGAAGCCTTATTAAAAGTCCTAATAGCTATAGCTTAAAGAGCAAGGTGTTTAGGAGGGGGCAACACCCTTCATATACCAGAAAGGGCTATGAGTTGTGGAATTTGCCCGTATTGTTTACACGTAGCATTAATATCATTAAGTATAATTACATTCTGTAACATTAGTATAGTACATTAAGTACTTAAGTACTTTATTACGTATATGACTGGATTCGTCCCCTAGTCATTACCTCGCTCTTTACGCAAATTTTTTTTTTTGCATTGTCATCAGACCTTTTTATTCTAATTAACGGCCTTTGTGATTAAGGGGTCATTCTTACTGAATTGGAACAAAATTTAAACTTTAGCGTAAAGAATGAGGTATTGGCTAGGGGGCGAATCCCCTAATATACGGGATAAAAATTTAAGAATATAGAATTTCGCTACGTAAGTTAATTCGTGAGTTACGTCAGATCAAAATTTCGAGCAAGCCGTTTAGCCAAAAAAAAATAAAATTAATATGGAAATTTCGTTTCAATTATTCATGTTCGGTGAGCCAAAATCAAAAGCGTTAATTCATTATTCGTTCAGAAATTCAAAACGTTTTTGAAAAAGAAATTCTGCATTAGTTCAAAAACGTTCAGAAATTAAATAAAAAAAAAACAAGTTTTTTTTAAACTGAAAGTAAGGTGCGACATTAAAACTTAAAACGAACAGAAATTATTCCGTACATGAAAAGGGCTGTTCCCTCCTCAACGCCTCGCTCTTTACGCTGAAGTTTGACTCTGTCTCACAACTTTATTTTTTTAAACAATAAAAAACTTACACACCTATAGAGTAATAGAATTATACTGATATTCCTTGAATTGCGAAGATGATTCGTAGACCTTTAAGTGCCGAAAGGTGGAGCAGTTTGTGGATTACGGGGACATCCCCATGGAGTTGCAGAAAAGTGAAAGACGTACACAAAAGAATGAGTGACTGTAAGTCAATTAATGAGTTAGTTGGGTTAAATTTGTTCCCTGTATAAGTCTCCTTGCTTTATCATATAACTTTGACAGTGGTTTTAGTTCACACTAGCATAACTTAAGACTTTGCGTTTTTTCATGCAGTTCTGCGGAGGAAACTGCCTTCAACGTTAGCAGTGTTAAGTAAATTTGACATCTACTTATAATTTTTTGGTTAGCAGTACTTTCATTTCAACGTTAGCAGTGCCAAGTAAACTTGACATCTACTTATAATTTTTTGGTTAGCAGTACTTTCATTTCAACGTTAGCAGTACCAAGTAAACTTGACATCTACTTATAATGTTTTGGTTACCAGTACTTTCATTTCAACGTTAGCAGTGCCAAGTAAACTTGACATCTACTTATAATTTTTTGGTTAGCAGTACTTTCATTTCAACGTTAGCAGTGCCAAGTAAACTTGTTATCTACTTATAATTTTTTGGTTAGCAGTACTTTCATTTCAACGTTAGCAGTGCCAAGTAAACTTGACATCTACTTATAATTTTTTGGTTAGCAGTACTTTCATTTCAACGTTAGCAGTGCCAAGTAAACTTGACATCTACTTATAATTTTTGTTTATATAAGTTGGTGCTACAGTATGGGAAGTCAATATAGCAGTGAGAAAACGGAATGTCTGAATGAGAAAGTAATAAATTTTGAAATAAATAAAAAAAAAATCATAGAAAGCCTTTCACGCTAAGATCTCACTGTTATGCGAGCAGCACGGAAAATCATGGAAGGATGCTGCATTTTAGCAACTGGAGTTGGCCACGAAAAACTGATTCGCATGTTTACGAATGAAAAATCCAAAGCCGAAGTGGCCAGCCATGACAAAGAATAACAAAGAGATAAATCTCAACGGCGAACAAACAAATGGATCTACAGCCAGTAGAAAGAAAAGATAAAAACTAAAACGACGTCGTCTGTATAAAAACGAATAAAATCCAAAACAAAGAAATAAAAACAACCAAAATCAATATCTACAACTGTTGCAACTCAGACTATCGGTCCCAGAGGCTAATAGAGTTGCTTTAATAAGAACACCAAAGCAACTGACTACTACTACTACTAACAATTCACTGCAGCACCAAGCCGAGTAACCCCAATACAGTTATGCTCGCTCCTCTTCAATTCTTCTTTACACCCTCCCAAGAAGTTTCCATTTCCCTTAAATCTTTCTTTCGACCTGTTCCCAGCCCATTTGTTGACTATCTGATTTTCGTTTGGCCCTAGACGGTAGGCCGAAAAGGACAATTTTTAGCAATCTGTCATCATTCATCTGTAGAACTGGTCATAGGCAACTGCTCTGCAAATATTTTTGTAGTTTGAGAGCACAGTCTGAAATCTTCGTCGAAAATTACAGAAAAATGAGAAGAACACACCACCTGGAATGGTCAAGACAAGGCAAGTCCTTGTTTTTCTATGTTCTGTTTAATCAGAAGTATTTCGTCTCATACTGTGCAAAAAAGAAAAAGGTTGTCTTGTACTTTCAGTTTACCATGACGGTATTGATGTGAAATAATCTGCGGGAAAACTTGAGATAATCAAGATTTTCAGTAAGACTCTAGAAATGGTTGAATTTTTGAAAAAATATGTTTAGAATACTAAGCATTTTGTATTGAGGGAACGGGTCTAAATATATTTTCTCCGGATTTCAAAAAGGGCTATACGCTACGGTACTTTTTCTTTTTAAATTTCGGGACACAATATGATCTTTGCCAGTTCTATTATCAATTTGTAGTGATACTTTGTGTCCCTTAAAGCCTGTCAAAATCATACAGCTCAAAATCAAAATACATTTGTTCCAGCCACATGAAAATTTTCACAAAGCGATTAATTTAATGTCCTTCAACCCTAGAAATCGATACTGTAAATCTGGATAAATGAGTTAAAGTGGAAAGAGGGGTGACGGTCAGTGTGTCCGCTTTATGGGATGCGAAACTTATCAATTCTCTATACCCCTTACACATAAAATGCTCTTCATCGGCTAGAAAACACTTAGCCTACGTGCTTTTATGATGTCTCTATGTGACAAACTCTTGAAGCCTCATTTATAGCATCACTACAAAACTCCTAGTTTGATCCATAGGCTCTGTGCAATCATTGCAGGTCCCGGAAATTTAATTCGGTACTCTCCAATGAGGGCAAGAGGACCAACTACCAGGTCTTTCCACACAAGCTAAGTGGGAAAACTATGAGCCTCTGCAGGTCGTGCTGAAAGCCGCCTTGCGCTGAGTGCAGATAAAAAAAAACACTATAAAATCCAAGGGCAAGAGAGTCTCCCAACAAAACTCTCTGGACTATTAGGATAAAAATGGCATTTACCTTGTTTTTTTAATATTTGCCTTTCCCTTTTGATAAAAAAAAGTTGTTTCAGCTTTGGCTATTATTAGCGTATTTCATTCCTGACACCAGTGTTCTGAGGCTCGCCCTGCAGTGTGTTGGCCGGGACTGCAATGCATGATTCGGGGCAAATCATCTGACACTTCACATATCTTTCCTCCAGTTTTCTCTGGGTATCAATTTGGGGCTGGGTCGACTCTGGCTGAGCTTGCAGATCACACCGCTGACCCCCCTTCCAAACCAAATAATCAGCGTCACCAGGAATCAAACCCCTGCCCTTATTGACATAAGATATCAGATCTAGCGTGCCAACCGTTCGGCTAGAACGGGTCAGTGTTAGGCTAGAGCTAACAATAGTATATGATTTGAAATTGTTTTTTTTTTCGCAGAGCCTATCCAAAAGCAACATAGCAAGAAATTTGAAATGCCCCATCTCCGACGAGAGGCAGCGAATCCTGTTCAAAAAAATGTCCTAATAAGTCAAGTTCTGCCCAAGAAAAAAGCCCCAGTTGAAGCAAGTTCATTCTATCCGTCTGATAAGACTCCCGCCTTTAATGAGTCTAAGGTAAGTAACTAAAACAGTGTTGCTAACAATATATTTAATAGCATTTCTTGCATACAATTGTAGCCGAATCTAATAGGAGAACGAAAATTAAAAATAATCTCTTATTTGAAAAAAGAAAAAAACTCTAACCAGTGGGATAAGGCCAAGAGAACAAAGCGGGTAAAAGGTAAATTTTGGCCAAAAGGTGCTTTTTATGAAAAATTACCTAACCCTTCCTGAAATGTAAAAAGAAAGGAAAGTAAATTAGTTTGGAATAAGGGGAGATGGATATATGTTCAAACTTTTTATTTTTAGCTTAGTATAACTTACTTCTGCATTAGGATGAATGAAATCGTTATGGACGAACTCTACTTAATATTTATAAATCAATTGATCTAGGTAGGTCAATGTCAATTTCAGAGACTCTGATTTTTTCTTATTTGAGTCCTTATCTTATTTTAGCGTAGCTTTGCACTAGCTCAGTTTTTATATAGCTTGGGATTATTTGATTGAACACAGTTAAAATTGTGTGAAAATAGGCCTAGTTAAAGCTATTATCATTAATGAAATGTTGTGACTCATTGACAATTTCCTGACCCTTCCTGACCTGCAAAAACGAAACTGAGTAAAGCAGTAAAGTAAAGCAGTAAAGCAAGGAAGTAAAGCAAGACAGGTTATCGAAGGGCAGATGGAGATATTATTTTTAAATATTGTCAATGAGACTGTCACGCAAGTTTGTTTTTTCTTGCTTAGTTCAGGGGGCACGTAAACAGGAAAATTTAGGGGATGGGACAAGTATTTTTTCTTATGGCGATACAAAATAAAAGGTATTTTAAAAATCTAGGGGAGAGAGGGGCTTTATTAATGACATCTTTAGGTTATTAATTGACAGGACGACATCTTTATTTCCAGTGGCTTGGTTACAGATGAGGATGAGGGATTTCTGATTATCTGAAGGTACTTTTTGGGGAGTCAAAGCGGTGAAAGGAATAATTGGTAGTTCATATACCCTGTATACAAATTTTGGAACTGGAACTGGATTATTGTTTTTTATTGGGCTTTTTAATTAAAATACCAAAAAATGTAAATTTTTTCCCATTACAAATAAAGGTATGTCAAACTTATACCAAGTTAAGATTCTGTTGTTGATTTTCCTGTTCTTGTGTGTGTGTTTTTTTTTCATTTTTAAAATCAAACATGGTACATGTCTCTAAATGTCAAATAAAAGAAGACAATAGATTAAAGGTGTCACGCAGCAGTGCTATACAAATACGCTTTTAAGTTTTCACTGATGTATTTGCTTTGACATATCTATCCCAATTTAATCTTATTTAGAATCCTGAAATGACCCCAATCTCACCTCATAAAATGTCTATAGCCTGAGGCTCTTAACTAGTCCAGATTCTTTGTAATTGAAGGGCAAGGAAATGACACGAAGTATCCCTGTCCTAGGGGCAGGAAAGTTTGGAAAATTTCACCCCAACTTCAAAAAAATCACATTGTG
This sequence comes from Artemia sp. Qi Xiang Cuo, assembly GCF_049724085.1. Classification (NCBI taxonomy): domain Eukaryota; kingdom Metazoa; phylum Arthropoda; class Branchiopoda; order Anostraca; family Artemiidae; genus Artemia; species Artemia sp. Qi Xiang Cuo. Next base: position 66,369,255 of record NC_142803.1, on the reverse strand, counting down.
AAGTCAATTTGCTTGATTAGTGCTGGGGTTCAAACAAAATAAAGTTTTGCAGCATTTATTATTGTCTTAGTATTTAGTGTCTTACTTGACAATTAACTAAAGAAAAATGAAAAGTCTAATTTGTTAACCGGTATTTTTAGTTCCTTTAAAGATTGAGTTAGTATTTCTCACAGTCTGGTTGTCAGTCAGATAACCAAACAGGTTGTTTAAGAGGAGATTTTGGAGGTTTTCTGACTGCTTGGTTGTCAGTCATAAAACCAAGCAGGCTGTCTAAGGGGAGATTAAGATATTTGAACCGGACCTTCAGCTTATTTAGCTTGCCTTTGCTCTTAGTTGTAAATTAGCTTCGCATTAATTGCTTTTAACATAGTTTTTATGTTTGATTTTAGTCAAACTAAGTATTACGATTGGTTATACTGTTCCTGGAAATTTCTCACAAGCAATAGTGGAATACGATTTTGTTTTTACTTAGACATATTCTCAGAAAGTGTTGAAATGCAAAACAGCTTTGTCTCTCCTTCTTTCTGTACATATAAACAAAAGTTTTTCCGGAAAGCAATTGTTTGTCCTAACTTAGTTCAACTTAGCTTTGCATTATAAAATAAGATGTTTATTTCAAAATAATCACTAACACAAACCCACAAAGGGCCGAATTCGGACTTTGGAGTCGACAAAGTATATGATTGCACAAAAACTGGCAAAAATACAAAAACCACAACGAAAAAGAAAAATCATTATGAACATTTATTTTCGACTCAATAATTTTTAACTATACAGAGTCAATCAAAAAGTAAAAAGATAAAACTGGTCAAACTAAACTTAAACAAATGCAAGTCAGAAAAAATTAAAAGGGACATTAAAAAGGGAGAGGCAAAATAAGCGAATAAATACAAAAAAAGAACGAGATATAAATATAGATAAAAAATTAAAAGGGAATTTAAAAGAGTGTCAATAATTTAACTGCATAAAATCAATTAAAAGTTAAGAAGATAAAAAGGGGAAAAAAGGAGGGGGAGGGGAAAACAAGTGAATAAACACTAAAAAATAGAATAAGATATAAGTATATATATATATATATATAAATATTCAAAGGGACACTAAAAAAGAGAGTTGGGGGGAGGGGGGTAAAACAAGCAAATAAGTGCAAGATCCTGGGCAGCACCATCCCCAAATATAAAAAGCAAAAAACGAGAAAAACTAGTGGGATATTTTATTCATTTTTTTCTGTGGTGAAGGGAACAAAAGTTTTTTCATATCTAGAACTAACGCAGCGAATGGGGGACAAAATGTTAATGGGCTCAGAAACAGCTCGAGGCGGCCGTAATCTGGATGGGGAGTGACGTTTGGGAAATATACTTGCCGTCTGACGGTTTATTATTGCATTTTTTTCAAAACGGAGGCACAACGAACCCCTCCTGCGCTCAAGGGTATCCATGCACCAGCAATAGAATACCATATACTTAAAATACAAGACTCCCTCCTTCTAAAGATGGTATAGGCAGAAATTAAACTTCCCCTAATTGAGTTCAAATACGGCTTCCAAGAGTCTAAATTCTTCTTCAGCAGAAAGAGAAATTGCATTTCTAGCTTCAGTCAGACAACGACGCTAGTCATTCGAATATCGCTAAGATAATTAGTAGCAACAAAAATGCTAAGTACGATATTTCTAAGGAAGTTGAAATGGCAAAAAAATCGTGTGAACGCCTGAATCATCTGAAAAATCTTAAAAAATTCATTGGATGAAATATTTACATCCTTGGTCCTCTTGGGCCAATGGAGGGTAGTCCTTACAGCGCAGGACAAAAGAACCGTGTTTGGGAGTGGGGTAAATGTGTTTTTTAATTTTAATATGAAGTCAGAGCTAAAACGATTAGTACCGCAAATAATCTCGGTCACCATTATTGTCATTGAAGTGACCAGTTCCTGTCCAACTAAGCATGTAAGTTCAATAAATCTATTGTCTTTTTATATGTGTTTATTTCATTTATATGTCTGCGTCTAGTCCAATAATAGGTAATTAGTTCGTAAGTCTCCAAGGTAAATGCTCCCAAAGGAATCTGATCTCCAGATAGCTCAAGAAAGAAGAGGCCACGTTTTTTCATCCCCGCAAACACCAAAAGTTGTCATCGCCACGGCTTAGAAGAATGTTTCTAACCCCTGCTAGCCTATAAGAATTCGTATCTCTTAAATCAGATCTGATTGTGCCATGGAAACAAAGCCTTGAGACGTCAAAACTTATAGTTCAATAATCCTTAATTACTAGTAAAACAATATATAACAAATGGCGCGAGTCGGAAATTGGAGGAAAACTGCGGACTAGTAAAGATATTAAAACTTTGTAACTTAAATTTAATTGTTGGAGAGAGACAGACATATAAGTCAATTGATTAGGCCTATAACCACTAGGCTAAGATAGGAAGCTCTTTATATCTCATAAGAGATAATAGATTACCCCAAAATAGGTTTATTAAAATAATAAATTTATTTTAAGTTGATATAACCGCAAAAAAAAAAAAAATATTGAAATATTGTATATTTAAACAGAACTGGCTTTGTCAAAACAGGAAGGTAAATTGACTTCGCTTTTAGCGGCGCTCGTGAAACTTAGCTAATGCGAAGTTTCACATTAGCAAAACTTCGAGCAGCTTTGCTTGAACTTTGGCTATTAGAAATAAATTTGTATCCCCTCAAAGAGTTGGGTACAATAGAAAAAATGGAGAAAAGGCTCAATGAAGAATTGTAAAATGAGAAAAAAAAATAGTATTCAGTTTTTAACAAGTAGAAGCAAGTGTATAATTAGTAATTTTTTTAGTGTTAGTAATAAATGCAATGTAGTAGTGCCGTATATTACTAAATAATAAAGTATTTGTACCGTGAATTGAAAGAATAAAATAAAAGATAATACGTAAAGAAAAACAAAATCTAGCTGGACCGATGAAACATTGGTAGAAACAGAAGAATTTTAGGCATAATAGTAGCAAATGGGGTCCTATTTCAGCCTTACTACAGGTACAGGCTATAAACTTATTGTTCAAGGATAAAAATCTGCTACTGTTGGGGTTCCACCCCTGTTTCTTTTCCTTTCAAATAAATGACCTATTTTCGTTTCTTTAATTACATTTGTGACCCTTTTGGAAAAATACAAGTACGGTATTTTCTACAAACTGTGTAGTATTTTCCGTAACCCAGGCAGGGTAGGAATAGAGCTACAAGGCACTGCCATTATTATATTGACAGGGAGGGTTATTACCTCCAAGGAGAGAGTAGAGATTTTCTAGCCGTAACCCAAGGCGGGTACATCTGGCTTTAGAAAGTGGCCATTTGACCACTCGATCGCGTTACCATACCCTGGGACAGGGTATACTGTAAATAGGGTAGTACCCAACCCGATATTTGCAGAACCTTTGGGGTAAGAGCGGGAATCTCACTAACATTAGGGCCGACAAGGGATTCCCCCCTTCTAGTACGTGGCATAGCAATCTTTTTGCGCCATTCGAGTAGTATAGCACTTGGTCATTCGAGTAAGTGGCATAGCAATCTTTTTGCGTCATTCGAGTAAGTGGCATAGCAATCTTTTTGCGTCATTCAAGTAAGTGGCATAGCAATCTTTTTGCGTCATTCGAGTAAGTGGCATAGCAATCTTTTTGCGTCATTCGAGTAAGTGGCATAGCAATCTTTTGTGTCATTCGAGTAAGTGGCATAGCAATCTTTTTGCGTCATTCGAGTAAGTGGTATAGCAATCTTTTTGCGTCATTCGAGTAAGTGGCATAGCAATCTTTTGCGTCATTTTTTGCCTTTAAAAGTAGTGACCCTGCACATACACCCCAATAAGTGGTGCCAGCGGTAGCTAGCACTACGAACATTGGCGGCAGCGGCATAAGCACACATGCTAGAAAGCTTAGCAAAAGTCGCCGAAGGAAGCAAAAAAAGAAGAGTTGTTACCCAGCTGTGACTGGAACTCTGCATAAGGCGAGAAATTCGGTGAAAGAAACCGTTAATCACAGAAAATTGAGGCATAGGGATAGGTCTTAAAAGGGTCTCTTTTACCTACACAGATGACCTTCATCTGAATAATGGTGATAGAAAAAATTCAAATTCTAAAGTAGCTCCGCAAAATGAGTGAACAAGAAAATTTGAATTTTGAACCATGGCTGCTTTAGAGCCATGTAGATGTAAAACAAGCCAGTGTTCATGCTTGTTTACAAAGAATAATAAAAAATACATGAATATATTTTTTTTGGGGTCGAGCGTCATTTGTATTGCTGGGGTCGACTCCCCTCGCACACGTTAGGTCCCCTAGTGGATAAATATCCGCGTTATTTGTGCTTATTAATTTTATGGGTTATTTGTAATGATGGCAAATATCAGACTTAACTTAATGCTTTTTTTATAAACAGATAGCATTCAACACAATTAAGAAAGGTCGTCAAAAGTCTGTCTATTGTTCTTAAAAACTGCTTATTTGAAAATGTCAATTTTTTTTCTATGTTGTTCTATTTATTTAAGAGCGAGAGAGAATGAGCATATGTAGGTTTTATTTTTGTAGCTAGACATAAGACATACCTTAGTACTTCAGTTTAATTAAATCTACGTTCAATGTTTTGTTACAACAAGCATCCTTGATTGCTATACTTTGCGCACCTTAGACTAAATTAGTCTATGTTACTAAGGATTTGATTAAGTTTAGATGTCTTATTTTTGTTAGTGTTATTTCTGTGCCCTTTCAAAGGATAATAGAAAGGTTGGAACAGAAAGTAACCAAGTTTAGGAAGCTCGTGGTCTACTGAAAACGACAAGTGGTGTTGGACCACGTCTTGTGGGGAGCCTAGGGAGGAACTAAAGGTCCATTACTTTTTTTTTTAGTTTTTTTTAAACAATCGTAGGAAGAGATATTCCTCAGTCCTTCAAGTGTAAATAATTAGTATTTTTATGCCAATCAGGGGCAGTTAAAGAAATACTTAAAGGTTGAATAGAAACTTCTGTGAGCTAGTTAAGTTTTCGTTTTTGGATCTGAATGCTTTGAAAAAGAAACAGAGAGTTTACTTTCTTATAGCTCCGAGGCGAAAAAAAGAGAGAAAAGCTTTTTAATTTCATTATATTATATCTATGACGTTAGCTGTCCTACAGCTCTGTGTTAAACATTACTTCCAAAGAGAAACAGAGGCATTAATGTTTTTAGCTCCTTGGCTAAAAATTTAATTTCATTAGTTTATATCTATGACGCATACAATAACAGAGAAATCACCGTTCTATAGTTCGGTGACAAAAATGTTCTTTAATTTAATTGGTTTATCTATGAAATATCTTGAGCTCTAATTTCTGTGACATATTTTCGCAAGTCAGTCACGTTATATCTTACCTATACTGACTCAGGTCTCCCTCGGATTTTCCATGAAAAATCGACCCATGCCCTAACCAAAATGAACATTATCCAAAGCAAGATATTATCAGTATAGAAGCGCCTAATTATATGAAATATTTTATCTTAATGCAGATTATAATCATTCTAGGCCTACACATTGCTCATTCATGTGTTTCTTACTCGAGTAATAGATGTACCAATAGCCAACTATTGGGAACTATAACCAAACAACCTATGGTACGTTTATATGTAGAATTTCACGGCGGATGTGAAATTATATCTCAATAATAATATGTAAAATTTTAAAACCATTTAATCAGTTAAGATACATGGATTGAAACCCTGTGTATGTCCAATGGCGACTAAGTAATACCCACAAGGAATTCCTTATTAATGTGAAGGTGTTTTTCGTTTAACAGATTCTAATAAAACGTTAATATAATATTTATTTATTTAGTGCTGAAGGATTTGCTCAAACAATAGCCTTCTAAAAAGATATTGATGTCAGTTCTTCATTACACTATATTCTTTGCCAAGTATCAACTGGAATCTACGCCGGCAAGCTTGGAAATCCTGCATCTAATTACCTTATTCGAAAAGTAAAAGAGATACCAATGTTGACTCGCAATTACGGAAACTGCAAGAGAAGAACACGGGTAAACAAAGAAGAACGGCTCTGCATTTCAACTGAGGTTAAACCCGGAACCAAATGAGAACGTCTAAGGTAAGGAATAGAGAAGGCATTAGAAAACGAGTGGGTAGAGAGGTCTCCACTCGTCCTTGTTATGTCCTTTTCCCTCATTGCAGTACTGTTGCGTAAAACCGTGTGGTTATGAGACTGCAACATGCATCTCTTAAACAGCACGGGCTTGCGTGAGTAATGCAGGTATGAAAAATATTGTAAAAGTAGACCTCAAACTTAATAATGTAGGGTAAATTATGTTTATTTAATATCGATATTTCCGTTCTCATTTGAAGACATTTCTGTTTTAGATTTTCATTGTGAGTACTAATATTAGTGTATTTATTTAATTCTGGCTCATAGCTTAGAAATTAATGTACCCAATTAATACGTGACTTATTTGTACTATAAGTGTTTACTTTAAAGAACGTGTGATTCTGCCTCGCTATTTTTATTACAGGAAGTAAATGGCAAATTGGTTATTGAGCATTACAATAAGCTACCCAGTACAGATACGACCCAGTAGCATCTATTTTTATCATATATCAACCGACGAAGAGTACTCCCCATAACTTCAGGTAACTATCATCCCAGCTTCGTCTACTAAAACAACAGTCACCTTCGACCGTCGTTTCTTCGACCATGAACCATATTACATATCAGGTAACACTATATTTGAACCTCAAGTGCTTTAACGAACTACATAATCACACAAATGCTGAGAACCTCATCGATCAGCACATAATAAACGATATTCAACGATATTTGAAGTTAAAAGATACTTAAAGACACTTGAAGATATTTGAAGCTGAAGTTAAAGACAATTTGAAGTTTAGTTCTGAGAACCCCATCAATCAGAGAAAGATTAACGATATTTAAAGATAATTGACGTTGAAAGATACTTAAAGAAGTTTTAAGATATTTTAAACTGAAGTTAGAGACGCTTTTGAGTTTAATTCTGTGAACACACTCGATATGAACATGATAGACGATATTTAAAAAGATTCTAAGTTGAACGATACTCAAAGAGATATGAAGATTTTCGAAGCAGAAATTAAACACAATTTTAGGTTTAATTCTGAGAACTCCATCGAGCAGTACAAGCTAAACGATGTTAGAAGCCAAATGATATTTGAAGATGTTTGAAGTTGAATTTAAAGACAATATATTAAGAGAGTCACTATAGTATGACGACAACCCGTTTCAAAAGGCACAAATGAACAATTTTACGCGAGAATACATTCTCTATGTGCCTCAAAAAAATCCTAAAAATGATATGCTGAGAAGAAAAACACCAACACCTGTAGTGGGAAGAATCATTTCCCAGTTGACTATTAGAGCGATATTTAACGGTCATTTCCCAGTGGACTATTAGGGAAAACTTACCGTGTAAAGACAACTAGACTCGAACTGTTCCATGAAGAAACCATAACGTAAGTGCTTCGAAATTTTTGCCAGGACAAAAGGAGTGAAGGACAGTAATTTACAACAGGAGGGACACGAAAGGTGATGAATAGATGTGAAGCTACATGTGTTACTTCCTAATAGCTTTGACAATTCAAACATCCCAATAGTGAAAGTGTTTTAATGTTATCAGTGAATATGATGAACCAAATATTGTATGTTATAAATCATTCATGTATGTACCACAAGTAGAATTAGGTGTAATATTATCATGTTATTCATTTAACGTACTGTAGATAGTATGTAGTACGTCATATAGACAGCAAAATCAAAAAAAAAAACTAATGTAAAAGTAGAATAGCCCCAACTTTGTTGGAAATGTAAAAGTAATCAGTGCTAGATTTAAAAAAAAAAAAAAAAAAAAAAAAAAAAAAAAAAACCTTAGTATAGTAGCTAACCTAGAAACAAAAATAATCTTAGTCCGTTAGATTAATTTTAGATAGGAATTTAAAATAAAATAAGAAAAATAATTGAAAAATTTTAAGCACTCCTAATGAGCAGTTACTAATGACGGGACGTCATTATTTGATGGGAAGGGTAGCTTCAGTCAGACAACGACGCTAGTCACTCGAATTTCGCTAACATAATTAGTAGCAAGAAAAATGCTAAGTACGATATTTCTAAGGAAGTTGAAATGGCAAAAAAATCGTGTGAACGCCTGAATCATCTGAAAAATCTTAAAAAATTCATTGGATGAAATATTTACATCCTTGGTCCTCTTGGGTCAATTGAGGGTAGTCCTTACAGCGCAGGACAAAAGAACCGTGTTTGGGAGTGGGGTAAATGTGTTTTTTAATTTTAATATGAAGTCAGACCTGAAACGATTAGTACCGCAAATAATCTCGGTCACCATTATTGTCATCGAAGTGACCAGTTCCTGTCCAACTAAGCATGTAAGTTCAATAAATCTATTGTCTTTTTATATGTGTTTATTTCATTTATATGTCTGCGTCTAGTCCAATAATAGGTAATTAGTTCGTAAGTCTCCTAGGTAAATGTTCCCAAAGGAATCTGATCTCCAGATAGCTCAAGAAAGATGAGGCCATGTTTTTTCATCCCCGCAAGCACCAAAAGTTGTCATCTCCACGGCTTAGAAAAATGTATCTATCCCCTGCTAGCCTATATGAATTCGTATCTCTTAAATCAGATCTGATTGTGCCATGGAAACAAAGCTTTGAGACGTCAAAACTTATAGTTCAATAATCCTTAATTACTATTAAAACCTTATATAACATCCAAACTAGCTTCTTTTTTTTTAGCAGAGAGTATGGCACCTTGCCTTCTTGAAAATTATTCGCAAGGCTCTTTTTTGGATTGATTCAATTTTTTTCGATTCTTCTCGAAAGATACCAAGGTGCCAAACTGGACAAGCATATTCGACGCTAAATTTATTTGGGAGCTTAAGGAGGGCGATAGACACAAATATATGTATTTTAATAAAATTATTCTTGTTGACCTAGCTTTGTATTAAGAATAAACGTTGAATTAACCAAAATAGCAAACGCTAGTGCAAGAACGTCGCGTATACAGTTAAATCATTAAAGCACATTATAGAAAAGTTGGTACTGGTGCATTATGTGGACACTGCTATATATTTTACAAGGAAACCAGTCACAAAAACTCGTCAAAACAGGCTATTCTCAAGAGATCTCTATACATAAATGACTGCAAAGTCGTGGTTTCTCAAGGAGTTACAATGTTTAAACGATTTTTTTGGGGTTTAAGGGGGAAAAGTTACCTAGGTTAGGTTACGTATTTAATATTTGGTATGCTTTACACCCCCCCCCCCCCCAATGTGTAAATATATAGCCCAAATTTGTTTTAAAACTTTTATATATTCATCCTATTTTATTTCATCAGTATTAACCAAACTTGACTTCTTTAGCAGTGTCCACATAATACACCAGTACCGAAAAATTTGTTCTAAAGCACTCACATGTAAATCCATAAAATAAACTGCGTCAAAGATCAAGTACTTTCCAAGGTGTTTTCATTAAAATGCCGAATAAAATAAGGGACACTGATTACTATGTCACTCTGCACTAGAAGCTGGATAAATTATTAATTGTGGAGAGTTTCTTTTTAATTTGTTGACATTTCGTCGTTTGATAAGAGGGTTTTCAAGGTTGGGTAATAAACCCCGATGGGTTGGAGAATTCAAATATTTAGTTCAAAATGATATGTGAGTTCATGTCTTTGACTGTCGAGAGGAGTCAAGTTGAGCTGTTTAGTTGCATCATCGTATATTAAATAGTTGGGTCCAAGTATGATTATCACAGCTCTTTCTTGTACCACTTCAAGCCTATCTGACTTGTCCTTGGTCAATCCCGAATGCCACGCTGGAAACGTATATTCAGGAGGAAGTCAAACACAATTACAGGAAATGGAATTTAAAACCTCAGTTGAAATGGGAAATCTTTTCAGGTTGGAGAAAAAAAATGTAAAAGTAAGGCACCTATCATACAGATAGGCAGCGTTCGAATCCCAGCAGAGCTCCTAGGAGCTCTGCTGGGAGCTCTGCTGAGACTAGGAGCTGACTAACCGTCAGTTTCATATGTCATATCTGCTTCTAATTCATTAAAAATTCTTCTCGACTCAGTCTGTTCTGTCTGGTCATCAGATCCTGAAAATCTCTGTAAGTTCTATTGACTTAAATGGGCTACTTATCTTTGTTATATTAAGGGAAGTTCGTCCCGAATTTTTTTATTTTACCTTACTGTAGATGTACTTTAAACGAGTTACGGGCTTAGTTTGAATATTTCCATCTCTACCCGTCCCAAAGCACTTCGATATTCTTTCTAAAAAAGATTACAGTCAGATAAAGTCAGAGAACTATTCCTGGCTTATCATAACTAATCTTAATGCTTAGTTTGATTACTGTCAAACAGAATAACTCAGTTAAAACAAATGACGCAAAGGTAAGCTAAAGCTCAGTTTTTGCAAAGGTAAGCAAACATAAGCTGAAGGTTCAGCCTAAATATCCCCTTTCTCTTTACTCCAACCTACATTGCTTTACCATAACTGGCACAAGTCAAGAAAGGTCAGAGAATTTCTCTGGGCTCTGATGGTAATAACTTTATCTATTACCATACAGTATAAAATCTCTGTGTCTTCCCTTAATTTCAAACATATTTTGTCCAGAACAACCCTTCTTTATTGACAACTGAATATTTTTTCCCTGATGGTTGTTGATAGATTTTTGTTTATGGAAATTTATCTTTTCCAGAATGTAATTATGGAATTTTTCTGGAAAAATCTAAAGGAAATTTTAGGCTATATGTCTTCTAATATCTTCAAAATATCTTCCTGTCCAGAACGTAGTTGAACGTAACTCACGTATAAGGTTGGACAGAGGAACCTCAATTGCATTTCCTATTTTTTTTTTCTTTAATAAGAGTTTAAATTGTAATTTTATTTAGTTCTTCAGCTTCTTTCTTTTTCTTTAAAGCCAGTACTATTTTTAGTTTTGTCTTTTTTTTAGTTTTACTTTTTATTTCTTTTTGCTTAATTTAGGCCTACCGTTTTTCACTGTCATAGGTCTTGGCTTAGTTTCATTTTTTTTTGTTTTACTTTTTGTTTCTTTTCTTCAGTCTAATGCTTTTCATTGTGTTATATCTTGGATTAGTTTCACTAGCTTAAAGTTTTTTTCTATGCTCCCAAGTTTTATCACGGTCTTTCAGTTTGGATTTAGATCTTTCAAGTCACAGAAGAAACAAAAAAGATCATGAGATTGCAGGGAGGGACTCGTTGGCCCCTCCACTTGTCGTCAATGCAGCTTTTCTGGACACACTTATTTTGTCTTATTTACTGGCCCCTTCAAATGAAAAGTTTCGGATGTTTAATTCATTATGAAAAAGTTTGTAACACAGTGATACAAAGGGACTACTTAAAATTTATTTGACCTATGAGCGATCATTTTAGCCCTTTAGTAAAGCTTTTAGTAATATGTCCTTTAAATATGCTGGTAATTTAAAATTTAGATCGTAGAAGGCAATTACCAGCCAATTAATGTGAAATTACCAGCTTGGGCTGAGATCAACTTGAAAATCCATTGCAGTTAATCAACTCCTGAAGTGGGAACTAAAATTAAGCGCTATTTTTGCTATCAAACTATGAAAGCAATCGTCCCTTTTTATTTATTGGTAATATAAAATTTAGGTTGCAAAAGTCAATAAGTATTTCAGTTCGAAATTACCAGCTTTGGCTGAGATCAACTCGAAAATCCATTGCAGTTAATCAACTCCTGAAGCGGGAACTAAAATTAAGCGCTATTTTTGCTATCAAACTATGAAAGCAATAGTCCCTTTTTATTTATTGGTAATATAAAATTTAGGTTGCAAAAGTCAATAAGTATTTCAGTTCGAAATTACCAGCTTTGGCTGAGATCAACTCGAAAATCCATTGCAGTTAATCAACTCCTGAAGCGGGAACTAAAATTAAGCGCTATTTTCGCCATCAAATTATGAAAGCAGTCGTTACTTTTTATTTATTGGTAATTTGAAATTTTAGGTTGAAAAAGTCAATAAGTGGGTCAGTTCGAAATTACCAGCTTGGGCTGAGATCAACTTGAAAATCCATTGCAGTTAATCAACTCCTGAAGTGGGAACTAAAATTAAGCGCTATTTTTGCTATCAAACTATGAAAGCAATAGTCCCTTTTTATTTATTGGTAATATAAAATTTAGGTTGCAAAAGTCAATAAGTGTGTCAGTTCGAAATTACCAGCTTTGGCTGAGATCAACTCGAAAATCCATTGCAGTTAATCAACTCTTGAAGTGGGAACTAAAATTAAGCGCTATTTGTGACATCAAATTATGAAAGCAATCGTTACTTTTTATTTATTGGTAATTCCAAATTTTAGGTTGAAAAAGTCAATAAGTGTGTCAGTTCGAAATTACCAGCTGGGGCTGAGATCAACTCGAAAATCCATTGCAGTTAATCAACTCCTGAAGCGGGAACTAAAATTAAGCGCTATTTTCGCCATCAAATTATGAAAGCAGTCGTTACTTTTTATTTATTGGTAATTTGAAATTTTAGGTTGAAAAAGTCAATAAGTATGTCAGTTCGAAATTACCGGCTTGGGCGAGAGATCAAATCGAAGATCCGTCGCAGTTGCATCGACTTCCCAAGTGGAAACTTCGACAACTTGGAATTGACCTTGCAGACTTGGAGGAGGAGCAAGATGAGAGTCATTCCAGAGTCAGGACTTTACCCATTCAACAGTTAGTCTTTTTGTATCTATCCATTCTGATCCTACTTGGTTTAAATAATTTTTTAGGCTACACTCCCTTTCCATTTACAAATTAAAATAAATGAAAACATAGAAAAATGGCAGCAATATTTTAAACAAGACAGTGGACAAAACAAAAAAAGTAAACTTTAAATAAAGAAAATTCAAATATTTCGGCTTCACGTCAACGGCAAAACAATTTAAAATAAATGAAACTGGCCTAAAAAAAATGTAAAAAAAAAACATCAAAGGTGACAACATAAACGTTATACAAAAGAAAAAGATGAAAAGAAAAACCAATATATAAGAAACGCACATTAAAATTCAATCATTAAAACTGAAAAAGTTTTTTCAGATTTTCAAAATAGTTCTAGCATCAATATTTCAAGGAAGTTCAACTAGGACTGGTACACCAAGCGAAGTGAAAAAAGACTCATTCAAATGGAATAAAAAAAACTTACAGACAAGCTCTTAGACTCAAGTCTCATAAGAATTCTCAACGTTCATTGGCAGCAGAGGATAACCAATTAATCCATCCGCGACAAGACTGGCCAGCCTCTTGTGGTGGATTTCATAAGAGCTGGCCGATGGAGATACGTTAGCCACGTACTACGTATGGACAAACCCCGGCTACCAACTGCTTTGCTCCACTGCCAATCATCGTGTACGAGTCGCAGAGGCAGACCCAAAAACACCATGCGCTAAACGTACCAGACAGATCTTCGAAACTTGAACCACATTAAAAAAAAAACAAATTAGAACACAAAAAGCCGTTACATGCTAACTCTGTTTTCTGCATGGTTATTATATAGTATCAAGCAAGGTCGCATCCAGGATTTTTGTTTGGGGTGGGGGCTAAGGGTTTGTAAGAAAAAAACTTAAAAAAACTCATTTAGAATTTGTTTGTATGTATTTTTTGCTGTTCTACGAGTTAGATTTTTTTTAGGAGGGGGGTCAAACCTTATACCCCAACCATAATAATATTACATCATAATACTGTGTAAACTATCCTTGCTTTTTCTTTCGTCACATTCAGTTTTCGTCACATTTGAAAAATTAGTTTAGAACATAAAGAGCCGTTACACCCTAACTGGCACCGCCGATCTTTTTTTTGCATAGTTGTTATATAGTACCAAGCAAGGTCGGATCCAGGATTTTTTTTTTCAGGGGGGGGGGGCTAAGGGTTTGTAAGAAAAAAAAGTTAAAAGATGAGTAGCTGCTTTGCCCTAAGCCTCCTTATAAAATTGTTTTCAGTATCATGAATTTGTTTTCAGTATCATTATCACATGCACTCATAATCTGCTTTACCCTAATCCTCCCTGTGAAATTGCTGTAAGTAACATCTATGTGAACACTTGTGATTATCTACTTTAGGTTTACCTTTTCTTACAGTTCTCATCGAGTTCAAAAACGAAAGTTAGAAGATGATGAAGCTGTACACCATAATCAAACCCGCGGGTTTGTGAGTGCTAGGCAGCAGAAACTTATTGACGACTCTGAAAAAAATGCTAACCTTGGAGGAACCAAAAAGACGCTAGGAGTTCGCCGAGGAGTCAGTAACGCCCCTTTTATTCCACCTATTAAATCAGCATTGTCAGATGACGGTGGGAATCGCAGGTGAATTTTTTTAAATATTAGCTGTATTTAATGCTTTTTATAGAAAATAGGAAATTAAGGAAAATAGTATTAGTTTCTATTTTTTCCTTTTTCTATTTCATTTCTACTTTCGAAGGAAAAAAGTGTTTTGTGTTTTTTGAAAATATACATGGTCTGTTGCATTTTCCTTTGGAGATTCTCTTTTTTTCGTCTGAAAATCAAGCTCCTCATTTTCTGCTGTTGATGAAGATGGCAATGAAGCTACCAAAGATCGTTTCGAAATCTGTATTTTTCCAGCCCAATTTTAAAGTCGCAAAAATTGGATTTACATGATTATTATACATTATTTTGTAAGCCTCTTGATTTTTGCTGGTATTACTATTATTGATCTTATTATTTATTCATAACTCCTTAAGCAAAAAAGAAATTGCTAAGCTTATTATTTCCATTTTGAATTTAATACTGCCTCATAACTAAGTTATTTTCTTCAACAAAACCACGACAGCAAAATAAGAAATGAAACTAAATGGCGTTTCAAGACAGGCGGTTTAAGACTTTGTATGAGAATGCCCAAGGAAACCGTGTTTTTGATTATGAGATGTTTTCTTAGTTTTGCTTTAGTTTTTATTCTATTTGGCTGATTATGGCTATCTAGAATCTAGGACTATCTAGAAAGTAGGCGGTCACCATCTAGAAAAGTAGTGTAGTCTTTTTAGTTACTTTTGTATAAATATAGAAAAGATTACCTTAATGTGGGGAGTATACTATAAGATTATTGTATTTTAATTTATTTATTTTTCTAATCATTTCTTTAACAAGAAAGGGCTCCCATGTAACTCAACCTTGTTTAACTCAACCCACATTCAACTCAACACCCGTTTACCTCAATCCCCATTCAACTCAACCCCATTTGGTTCAAGATTCGTTTGGCTCAACCTCCATGCATCTTAGCCATCGTTCCAGTCAACCCTCGTGTGTTTCATCCCTCACTTAACTCATCGAAATTTAGATCAGCCCCACGCAGCTCAACCACTGATTAGCCAAACCCCGTTTGACTTAAACCCGTTTTTACTCAAACCCATTGGCTCAAGTGTGCTTAACTCAACCCCAGTGAAACTGAGGCCTCTCATTAGAGTTAATTTAGGGTCAAGTGACATGGGGTTTGAATAGGGTTTGAGCTGCATGCGTTTGACTTAACGTTGACTTGTGCGTTTGACTTAAACCCTGTTTTACTCAAACCCCGTTTGGCTCGAGGCTGTTTAACTCAACCCCAGGGAAATTGAGTGCTCTCATTCAGTTTAAACCCTGCGACAGGTTATGTTAGGTTGAATAGGGCTGAGGTGAATGGGAGGAGAGTTAAATTAGGGTCAAGTGACATGGGGTTTGAATAGGGTTTGAGCTGCATGGGGGTTGAATTATCTGGGGTTTATTCCGAGAGCGCTGATTTAAAATGAAGGTGATTTAAAATGGGGTTGAGTTGAGAGAGGTCTAAGTTGAACAGGTTTATGTTAAATCCAAACTACAAAAAACTACTGCCTCTAGCCAATATAAGTTGGATGAAATAGACCTGTATAACCAAATATAAGGAGTGCTAAAAAGGAAAAAGAAGAAACTTCAAAGAGAAAGGCTCGTGCGGATTTTCAAACCCAAAGAATGCATAATAACGGTGCTATAATTACCTAGCAGACAAAATAGTTTCAGGATATTTTATTTTCATAGTGGTTGAATTAAGATACGTTTGTTCTGAGGGGGGGGCTGAATTGAATGGGGCTGATCTTAATTGGGGTTGGGTTGAGAGAGGTTTGAGTTGAATGGAGTTGAGTCACATCCACAGCACAAAAAATAGTGTCTCTAGTCAATACAAGTTTAATGATATAGACTTGTACAACTAAATATAATGAACGCTATGAAGGAAAAGAAAACACGCTGACCGAAAAGATTTTTACGGAATTTGGCAGCGAAAGAACGCATAATAATTGTGCTATTCAGGTATATACGAAATAGCTAAATTACCTAGCAGACAAAATGGTTTCAGGATATTTTGGTTAATATGAATATTATGTTTAAGAAGGAATTGTAATTATCTGTAAGTTTTTCGATTATAATTTATTTAAAACATAGCCAGAATGCATTTCGGATAATGCAAAGCGTAGTGTATATTCTTGTGTGACGACGAAAGAAAAAATAGTTGCCCCCTTCTCCCAAACACAAAATTCAAAATCCTTTCTTCCTTGTAAAAAAAAAAATGCTGAATTTACTTAGTTTAAAAATACTTAGTTTAAACTCAATCCCCTAGCGTGGGACAAAAAAGAAGATGCTTGACATACTGCGTATAAAGTTAGTCAGCTTTTAGGGAAACCAACTCACTGTATGCAATCTGAATTATGAAATATACTTGAGTGTTTTTATGCAATTTGTTTTTAATAACATCCCCCCTAAAGTTCTTTCAGACCATCACCGCTTTGCTAGCAAATCGTTCGTGGGTTCTTTTGCATTTTGGGTTCGTGAACGGTAAAAGAAAAATCGTTTTAGCCCAGTCAAATTCGAATTTTTCTTCTTGTAATATTTACTTTAAGTTTAAAATAATATTTCAGTTGAAACGTTTTTTATTTGAAAATTTTACTTTGTAGAGTTGACTGTCGTGCTAGAAGTTTTCAAGAGGGAAACAGTGGCCGTGCTGACCCAACTTTCACTGAAGAAGATGAAGACTTTGATCCTCGGTTGAAAGGAATTGACAAAAAGCTGATTGAATTGATAAAAAATGAAATCATGGATGTGAAATCCCAAGTGACCTGGGAGGATGTTGCTGGACTAGAATTTGCTAAGAAAACTATTAAGGTAACCTCCTTGTGGGGGATTTGATACCTTAAAGAATCAGCCTATCTCCATTATAATCTTTTTTTAGCTTGTGTGACCAAACTATTTAGTATTGATTGGGCGGTCTTGCCATAACTTGCAGAGCTTAGATAAGCAATCCGAATAAACGGCCGAAAACTAAAAGTCGACATTTACTTTCCCTGAAATCTTGGAAAAACCTTGTAACTTCTCTTGTTTTGTGTTAAAGGTTGATATATTTAGTTTTAGAGAAACTTATATCATTAAGAAGTTTAAGTTTTGCTTTTTCCATCGAACGGAACAGAATTTTCTTTTTAAAATTTTCTGTCCCTAAAAATATTCTAGTATACGTGGTAGGAAAATTCTAAAAATCACCTTAAAAGAAATGTCATCAGATGAATTTGACATTTGATTTCTTTGAACTTTCTTTGGTGCAACCTGACAATTCCATTGTCTTTTCAATCAAATTTCATAATCAAATCACGAACTCTCAATAGGTTTCAATGATAAATAGTCTCCTGGGAGAATTCGCTGATGGTACCCTTTGGCTTTGAGACAGTCAGCCGACGTTGAGGCTCACGGAATGACCTTTAATATAGCAAATCCTCTCTGGTTTAAGCGACTTGTGAAGCTTATCCCAGTTGCCTCAATAAAAAATATGGGAAGGGTTCAAAAGAGAGAACAGAATAATATGCTCCATAATAGGACATGTTTTTTTAAACATGTGATAAAGATCGTTTATATATTTCAGAACAAGTATAAAACTGACCCTTGAGGGGCACCATAATGTAAACCATGGGTCGCCAGCCTTTTGTTGTAAAAGGGCCAAGATTTTACGTGGGGCTATTACGCGGGCCGTATTTAGGTCTCATGTCATTACACTGTAATGTAGTATTGTATGTATACTATAATGATTAGAGTATATCTACAATATTTATATACAAATATTGTAGGTTTAGAAATAAAACGCTTAATGTATATTTTTATGACGTTTATCCTTTTGTTGTTGAATTCGACTTGCATTTTTTTACATTAGCTTGCATTTTTTGTAGTGGAGATGTGTAGTATTGCGTCTAAATATATATCCGATAACCAAGAACAGTGTTTGTTTTTTCGATAATTCAGAATTGAAAGTTTGCTTACAAATATATGTACTACCAAACAGTAATTATTTCCTAAACAGCAAATAACGTATAAACAGTAATTATTAAAACCAAACAGTAAATATATAAAACCAAACAGTGATTATTTCCTAAACAGCAAATAACGTATAAACAGTAAATAACGTTTTAAACGCCTTGGAGTTTTCAGAGGGCAAACTTCCATAGGAATCCACCCAGTTCATTTTTCCTTAAAAACTATTTTAAATGTTGTGTCACTTTGCAAATTTATCATGTTAATTTGGAAATCCCTTGGTAAATTATTATTGATATCCACTGCCAAAGGGTGTTCGGAAATATCCATCTTACGTGAGATCTTCTTGAGATCAGCAAACCGATTTTCAAACTCAGTTTGGAGTTGCATTAATGCACTTTTCATTTTAGTATTTTGCAAAATAAAATTCTTGCAAAATAAAATTTTTGCAGAAAATAAAATCTATACTTCTTCTCTTGCTTTCTTTCAATTTGGAAAGTGTTCGAGCTTTCTTTCATCGATATACTTCATAGATAAATATAGTTTCGCTTCAAATGCGTAACATCCGAATACATCTAGCATATAATTTTTTGTTTAACAAAACAATGCATGTAAAGACGATAAACGGGTCGGCCAATAAATGAAAACGAAGAGAAACATCAAGAATCAAAGAATATTTCACCCGTATGCAACAAGGCGTCTTCAGCATAGACGCAAAAAACTAGAAACTAAAACTAAAGAATATATATATATATATATATATATATATATATATATATATATATATATATATATATATATATATATATATATATATATATATATATATATATATATATATATATATATATATATATATATATATATATATATATATATATATCTATCTATCTCTCTCTCTATCTATATATCTATCTCTCTCTCTCTCTCTCTCTCTCTCTCTCACTATCGCACAATGCCCAATATAGTACATATATGGCTATATATATATGGCCTATATGGCCATACATATATAGCTATATATATATGGCTATACATATATGGTATATATATATATATATATATATATATATATATATATATATGGCCAATGCCCAATATGGCCAATAAATGAAAACGAAGAGAAACATCAAGAATCAAAGAATATTTCGCCCGAATACAACAAGGCGTCTTCAGCATAGAAGAAAAAAACTAGAAACTAAAACTAAAGATATATATATATATATATATATATATATATATATATATATATATATATATATATATATATATATATATATATATATATATATATATATATATATATATATAAAATAGACTAACATAAAATATATAATATACAACTAATTACATTTACAATTGGCAGCCACTTTCATGAAACCACAAAAGTAACTGGATTAGAAGTTTAGAATAACAAATGGACTAGAATATATTATTGCGACATAATTTTATGCAAAGCTTTTGATACTGCTAGACGTTTAGGCTTGTTACTTGAACTAATCCCCTGGATATTTTGCAAGACTTTATTTTTGAAAATGGGTTTATTTTTTTAATGATATCATAAATAGGTTCAATATTTATATTACCAGTATATCTATTAATTGATAAACGTGCGAAAATATGCTTATTATTTCTAATGCTTCAACAGCCCATTGAGAGAAACCTTTATCATTGGAAATGGCTGTTGCTTCCTCGAACTGTACAAAATGGTCCAGATTATAAAAGATATGTTCTTCTAAAGCTGAAGTAAAACTTTTTGGAGGTTTTGTAAATTTTAGAGCATTATCTATTGAGTTCTGGTGCTCAATAAAGCGTTCTACATATTGTTAGTGGGTTCGACCGACGTAAAATTTTCCACAAGAGCAAGGAATACTATATACTCCACTTGCCAAACTATTACGTGTCATATCTTTTCCAGAATTTAGAAATTTACTCAATGGCCTGATTAATTTAAAACAAGTTACAATATTATGTTTCAATAAATTCCATTCAATTTTTTCCCAAGAATTGGTATGTAAGATAACGAAACATATCCATTGGAAATACTAAGGGTTCAAAAGTTGAGAATCTTCGTCTTTATTACCTTTTTCATGCTTAATCTGCCTTTTTTTTATTATTTCATTGACAAATTTTACAGGACACCCCTTGCAAAATAAATTGTCGCCCTGGGACACCCACCTACACACCTACAGGACACCCCTTGCAAAATAAAATGTCACCCTTGGACACCCCTACAGGACACCCACCTACACACCTACAGGACACCCCTTGCAAAATAAAATGTCACCCTTGGACACCCCTACAGGACACCCACCTACACACCTACAGGACACCCCTTGCAAAATAAAATGTCACCCTTGGACACCCCTACAGGACACCCACCTACACACCTACAGGACACCCACCTACACACCTACAGGACACCCCTTGCAAAATAAAATGTCACCCTTGGACACCCCTACAGGACACCCACCTACACACCTACAGGACACCCCTTGCAAAATAATATTTGTAAATACAATAATTCACTATCAATATACTCCAGGGAACAAAATTTAAAAACCCTATCAACCAATGATATGACGGTTCCCTTTTTTACTGAAATTGGGTGACATGAGAGAAAATTCAAATACCTGTCATTATTTTCATTGTTTATGTCATTAGTTTTTAAAGACACAATATCAATTCGCCCATGTTTCATTAAAAATTAATCTTTCATCAGTGATCTCCTTTTGTTAGAAGCCATCTAGGGCGTATATTTCCTCAAAAACAAGAAATAAAATATGGGCTTATGCATATCTATTTGTTTTTACAGAACCTATCAGCCAGTCTCTCCCTGCCTCTTTGGCATTGCTCCAGTTCTGAGGGATTGTCTTGTTTTTTTATATAGCAAAGTAGTTGATGCAGTCTAAGTCACATGCACTGGCAATTGTAGTTACAAGTAGTTTGAGTTTCAGTCCCAATCAGTCACAGCCACAAGTATTTGCAGTTGCAAGTAGTCACAAATTCAAGAAAGCAATCCAAGATATATTGCAGATAGGCCATTTTACATCCATATTTGATTATAAGTCCCCCTCAAAAGGTCCTGAATTTTCAACTTAATACCTTTATCTGTTCCTAAGATGTTGTAATATGTCCTTATGACAAATTTGGATGAACATAGTGTCTTTCCATTTAATTCAACATCCCCAATAATATGATTTGAGAGATCAAACGTACCACCCCCCTTTTTTTTCCTGGGATATTGCACATACACCCTTTTCATAATCTGCATATGTATTGTAATTTTTGATTTAGTTTCACTCTCCCTCTTGTTTCCCTGAAAGTTGAAACTCAATACCTTATTCTGTTCCTGAGACATTGTATCTATTCTACTTTGACAACCTGGATGTTCTTAAACCTTTTTGATGACGGTTACCCTTAAAAAATAAAAAAAAATTACCCTTGATTTTGTAGACGGGTATCACCTGGTACATTTTTATTTCCCAGTGTGTACAATTTTTTCCTGTCCCACTATATATCAGATGACGCCCATCTACAAAATCAAGCGTTGGTTCTTTTTCTTCTGAAAATTTTGCATAAGATGGCCACATAAAATGACTAAACACATAAAAAGAATAAACAAAGAAAATCTAAAAGAAAAATATTTTTGAGAGGGTGTTTCCCAAACTCTGAGGTAGGTTTAATCTAAACAAAATTTGTAGCATACCAAAATAATTAGTCTGGATGGTTGAACATCAAATTAACTATGATAGAGGGTGTCTACGGATTTTTCAAGAATGCTAGATGGCGCCCCATTTCATTCCGTTGTGTATTGTTATGGTCCGTCAGATCGTTGCGGCGAGGCTTTTGCGGGCCGCATCAGGTTCAGGTTCAGATTCTTTTATTTATAAACTAAATACAACTACAATATGGGTATGCCTGGCTGAGGGTCTAGCTCGTATTACCAGGCAACCAATAAAAAATAAACCCAACAAAAACATAATATATAACTGCATTTGTACATAGTCACACTTTTGTAAATAGCTAAAAAAGAAAGAAAAATGTAAGACTTACCAAGCATCACCCCAAGCCAGCAGCCAAATGGAGAACAAACTAAAACAAAACACCAAAAATAGTGAAGTGAAGCCGTGGGGAAACCCTACCAATAGAATGTGCCAGCAGGAAGACCATAACTGAATTAAAAAAAAAAAAAAAAAAAAAAAAAAAAAAAAAAAAAATGAAATTAAATAAAATGATCAAAGGGTTAGTAAAAGATTTTTTAAATGACCCCGCAGTGTACCAACAGAAAGACTAATATTAAGACCCGACCCATGCACATTCCAAAGTAGGCTGCAAGCAGCGCGTGGGCCGCTGGTTGCCGACCCATGATTTAAATGCAAATATTCGAGTAACTCCCGTTCAGTGTCACACGCTGGGGAGTGATTAGATAAGAAATATTGAACCAAATAAAAAAAATTGGGATCAGTGGGAAATTCAGCATATGTTTTGTTTTTGTTTTTTACAGCGGGTGAATATGAATTGTCAACACTAGGATCGTAAACTTGGAGATTAGCATCAAAAAGCCAGAATTCATCGTAGGATCCATAACAGAATAGTATGTTCCATAATAGAACATACTTGTTATGCTTGTACTAGAAAGATCATTTATATATACCAGAAACAACAATGGGCCCAAAACCGAACCTTGAGGAACACCATCACATTAATGCAAAACATCGGAGTGGATTCCTTTCATTCTCACACGCTGGGGTGGGATAGCAAATATTGAACCCAAAATAAATAATAAATAATATAACTTTCTCAGATTCTCTCAGATTCCACCATTAAAAAGTTTCCGAATGAGTATTTCATGATTAACTAGGTCTAAGGCTTCACTTGTGTCTAGAAATACAGTAAAATGACATCTATCTTCCCACAATTTTACAATCTACTTTTAATAAGCTTTACACTTGAAATAACTGTAAAAGTGAAATTTGAATATAATCAGTGAAAAATGCCTATTCCTTCCTTTACAGTGGAATCATATTAGCGAATTTTAAACAATCTAGAAAACCATCTGATTTTAAACATTTCAATTGCTGGATTAGAATGACAGTTCTTTTCTTCTTCTCTCTTCCCCCCTCCCCCTTTTTTTAGCCAAGTAATCACCTCGAAAACATTATAAACAGAAAATTAATTAATATAACGGGTAATATAAACTGAAGAACATTTAAAGAAAGGAAATCCCCCCACAAGCTCCATTTTTCATACTTTTTACTCACTCAAATAGTTTAGATACTGGTTTAAAGTACGCTGTCACTGTCAATGTCAATGATCACTGTCACTGTCATCACTGTCATCTTGTAGGCAATGGTGGAATGATCCATCATCAGTAAATATAGGTATAGACGAAATAATACTATCACCAATATTCACGAAAGAATTACACGTATGGTTAAAGACTAAATTTTCAGGATCAATCATATCTATGGGTGCCAGTAAGGGGGGCAGCCCCCCCTGGTTGAATGATGGTGTCATATATTTGTATTGATTTAAAAAAAAAATTCCACCGAATAAGTTTTCAAAGAAAACTAAGTAGTAGTAGTAGTGGTATGACGGGACTAGACCCTTAAGGTCCAAAGAAAAGTAAATAGCTCTATTAAGCCAAAAATGGTCAAAAATAAAGTAAAATAATCTTCAAAGCGTAAAACTACCAAAAATCACTATAAACAATTAAATAAAACTCAAAACGAACATAAATTATAATAAATAGCCTAGTCAAACTCAAAACGAGCAAAAATTATTATTACTAGGGCTGACAAACCTCATGCCTTGTCAGACCAGAACATAACTTAGGCTTTACGGAAAAAAAAATGACCATGGATTGTCAGTAAATATACCTATACTGATATTTATTCCTTATAATAAAAAAAAGGGTAAAAAAAAATGAGTAAAAAAAAAGTCTTTTATTTATTTAAGTAAAAAAGGTGAAAACATTTCAACATATTTTGTTTTCAGTAAAGCGCAAATTATGTTCTGGTCTTGAGAAGGCATGGGGGTTATCAGCGCTACTAATGTTAGTTTGTGCTCGTTTCGAGTTTGAATCGGCCATTTATTCTAATTTCTGTTCATTTCGAGTTTCATTTATTTATTGATAGGGATTTGTGGTAGATTTATGCTTGGATGATTACTTGACTTCATTTCTGCCCATTTTTGGCTTATTGAAGCTCTTTAGTTTTCTTTGAAAATCTTGTTTTTTTAGATGAATTTCTGTCCGTTTTTTATAGACAGTCATTTTCATGAAATTTTTTTTATATCTTTTAAGTTTTTGTCTTTATATAAGAATCTATAGTTTTGCATAATTGTGGGGATTTGACATGCCCAATATCGCTAAAGAAATAATTGCTGGACCGTTCTACTATGCTGAACAAAATAGTTGTCTCAAAATTTCGACTAGATGTGTTTGGGAAATAAATCGGCTTGAGAGACTGGCTGATTGTCCTCCATTTTCTTTTTAGTCTTAGAAAGGACTCTATTTGAATCGAATTATCTTCTTTAAATGTTAGAATGATATTTCTAGCCATTATAGAGTGGTGCTGCCTATGATATTGCTTATATGCCTTTTTGAAAACATGCATGTATACAGTTTTTTTCGTTAATTGGAACGCCCTCTAAACACTTCCTAGAAGTTTCACTTTAATACTCTTAGCGCCATTAGTTACAGTAACTGTAGTTGTAATGCTAAAAGTATACACATTGTGCCTTCTGGCTAGTTCAAAATCCCCCACAACTTACTCTTAAAGATCTAACTTAATAATATAAGTTGGTCTTGAGATATTGCTTTGTCACCTTTTTGAAAGTCCACATGTTCATAGTTTGTTCTGATTTAGTTTGACATCCGCCTAAATATTTCTCATATTTGTTTACTGAAGACGTTGTTATATTCTCTTTGGACTATTGGCTACAAAATGGCTATCTCACAACTTCGATCGAATGTGCATGGGGAAAATAGTATATAAGGGGGGCTATTTTCTCTCCATCAAGCTTGACTCTTAAAATTGAACTAGAACTTTGCATTTCAAATCAAATGAGCCTCCTGTAAATTTCACAAAACCACATCTTCCTAAAAACCTTACATCCCCGGGGCATAACTTAAAATACTTACCCCCATAACCTGAGGGGTTATGTCAACCCCCAAGACCATGTTATGGGACCTTTGGACTATTTTACAACAAATGGCTATCTTAAAATTTCTATCGAATGCATTTGGGGAAAATATGACGTGTGGTTGGGGTATAGCTGCCCTCTAATAAATTTGACTCTTAAAACTGGCTCTTCAACTTCCGATTTCAAATTCAATGAGCCCCCTTCTAAGTTTATACGACCACAGTTTCCATAAAAACCTTAAATGCCCTCGGGATATACCTTACAACCCTTGCTCTGAGGCCTGTGAAGGCCTCAGGGCAACTACGTCAAACAAAATAACTATCTCGAAATTTTGACTGGAAGTGTTTGGGGAAATGATGGGCCGTGGGAGGGGGGATGGTTACCCTCCAATCACTTTTGACTATTACAGAGGGCACTAGCCCTCTCAATTAACAACCGACTGAACCGATGACGCATCTGATAGAAATTAAAATTTTTATCAGATGCGTTTTGGGAAAATGCAACGTGTGTGTGTGTGGGGGGGGGCTATTTGCCTTTTGATCACTTTGACTCCTAAAAAAGCACTATAACTAACACCATAACTTAAAAAAGTACTATACCTGGTTGCCCTCCATGAGCTCTTTTTGAAGTTCCTATGACATTTATTTCTGTAAGAAGTGCCCTGGTCTAAAAAACAAAACAATATATTGGGCCCACATTGCTCTTTACTTAGGCAGCGCTATCACGCTGCTTATGATATTTTGTCTTGAGATTTCAATTATAGATTACTGGAAGTGCTGATTAGACCAGTTAAGCCCCCCTTAAAATTCAGCCTATGGGTGTCCATGATCATATCCGGACACAATCATATGTAGTTTAGAATTTAGGATAATAGCTGACCTTATTATCTTTCAACTTTCACTAGGGTTTCATTCGCAGTCCTTAAACTAGTACATTGAAATCCCTTTAAGTTTTCATAAGCGAGTTAGAAATTAGAAAAATTGAATATGAATTAGCAAAATTAAGTTTAATTAAATGTTTGGGGCCATATTTTTGGGGTGTTATGGAATTTTTAAAACAATATATAAATCAAAAGAATTAACTTTATATGTTGATTCCAAATATATATAATTCGTCAAGTTTGAAGTTACCCATCAAATCCACGAGCCTGATAAAATTTGCCTGATTTTCAAAAAGCGGAAAACACCCTGAAAAGTACAAGCCATCTTCATGAAGATCACATCATGAGATTCAGCATATCAGAAAACTCTACTGTAGAGGTTTGAAGCTCCAATCAACACAATGTGGGATTTTGTATTTTTCCTGTTGGAAGAAAAATCATAAATGTTTTTTTTTTCTTGGGGTGACCATTTCTAGCCAATGGTCCCATAAGATTGGGAGAGGGCTTATACAAGTGGGAACTAAAAGTTCTAGTGCCCTTTAAATGATAAAAAAGATTCGATGGCAGCTTGCCCTCCTCTCACACCCCCTTTCCCCCCAATGACATCCGATCAAAATTCTGATACAGCAATTTCATTCAGCATAGTCGAAAAGTTCGATAATAATGCCTTTCAGGATGACTTAAACCCCCATTGTCACTGGGAAACGGGCTGTAAGTTACGCATTTTTCCCATTGCTCACATATAATAGTTGTTATTGGTAAATGTATGGAACTTTTTGGAGGATATTTTTCTTCCTTTTTTTTTGGGGGGGGGGTTTCAACGGGGAATATTTTTCCGAGGGGAAAAGATTTTTTTTTGTGAAAATTTCACTACGGGGGGGGGGGGGGGTTCTTGATATGATTCGAAAATAGTCAGAAATTAAATTATGAGAATAAGTGTTTTTTATACTGAAAGTAATGAGCAACATTAAAATTGAGGAACGAACAAAAATTATCTTAAATGATTGGGGCTGCCCCTTCTTCAATCCTCACTCTTTACGCTCAAGCTTGACTTTTTGTCACAGTTTTGTAAGTTAGAATGTTCAAAGACAAGGGCGGTTGAATTTGAATGCTAGTTATTTTTAAAAAAATTTGAGACTTTAGCGTAAATAGTGAGTGGTGAGGGGTAGCACCCTTCGTATACGAAATAATTTCTGTTTGTATTAAGCTTTTATACTGCTCCTTACTTTCAGTTGAACGAACATGTTTTCTTAAATTTAATACCATCTAGAACGAATTTCGTAATACGTGTTCTTTTAACGACGGAGGATTATTAAAAACAGGTTATTGTTGGTGACAAAGGTGGGGGGGGGGGGTCTGAGGGTCTTTATGACCCGCTTCTCCAGTGTTTGTTGCTTCCCTATATTTCCTTGTCTTTCCAATAAAATTTGCCTTTTAGGTTTTTTAAGCTGCCCCTTCCTCCAAGACAAGACCTTGTGCACTTGCCTGATTTCTGATACTCAATCATTGTATATGTTTATTATGTGTGCCATTAAAATATTTATATTTTGTAGGAGATTGTTGTTTGGCCTATGCTGCGGCCGGACATTTTCACTGGTCTCCGAGGGCCACCAAAAGGACTTCTTCTCTTTGGCCCTCCTGGCACTGGGAAAACTCTGATTGGAAAATGCATCGCCTCTCAGTCAAAATCTACTTTTTTCAGTATTAGTGCGTCATCACTGACTTCAAAGTGGGTGGGTGAAGGCGAGAAAATGGTTCGGGCCTTGTTTGCTGTTGCACGGTATGAAATCTAATAGCCTAAGTGAATGTGTGGGGTTAAGGGTGCCAGTTAATAAAAATTTTGGGGGAGGGTTTAAGAAAATAATTACATGAACATGCAAATAATGTATTTTTCAAAATCTAGGAGTAGTATCAAACGTCTCAATTGACGTTTTTGTGTCTGGTGTGTTGATTTGCTGGCCTGGTATCCACACTCTCTGAGCATGTCATAAAAGCCAAGCGCGTGGGGGGGGGGTATTCCTAGTTTGGATGAGATAAAGGGTTTAAAGGTACTGATATTTAGTATTTTGAGTTTGATTAGGGCTCTTTTAGACGAGTATGAAAACCTTATCATCACTGTAAATACTATCACTTTTAGTCAAAAATTTACATTTCAAAAATGTAAAATATGAACGTCGCTCTCTAATTTAACGTGAAGAATATTTTTTTTTTCAATTTAAGTTTAAAATTGATATATGCCTTTCCAAACTAAGTATTAAAGAGCAAAGCCAAGATTATGAAAGCGCTATAAATTTAGGTCTAGAACTAAAGATATACAAAATATCTAAAAATAAACACAGGTTAGAAACAGGGGGTCTAGAAACATAGATGGCCATCTGAGAATTAGCTTCACGTAACACTTGAATACTTTCCCTTGCCAAAGAGGATATTAAAGTATCACTTCATGGGTCAATTTACTATCTCGATGGAGTTTGAAATTGTCTGTATGCAATGGAATATAAAATTTTACGATTCAAGGCAAACATTTAAAAACTAGTCCAAGACAGGAATTAAGACTAAACTAAAACACAGTTCAAGTCTATTGGCTCTTGCACAGGTCACATGGCTTGGTCCTGAAAATTACCTTATGCCTGCTGGTTTTCAGCCTTTTGATTATAGATCTATATCAGCCTATTGGCTCTTGCACAAATCATCTGGCTTGTCCTGAAAATTCCCTTATGCCTGCTGGTTTTCAGCCTTTTTAGTATAGATCTATATCAGCTAATTGGCTGTTGCATAAGTCATATGGCTTATCATGAAAATTAACTTCTGCCTCCTGGTTTTTCAACCTTTTAATTACAGATGTATATCAGCTTATTGGCTCTTGCACACCTTATATGGCTTTTATTGAAAATTATCTTATGTCTGCTTGTTTTCAGTCTTTTAATTATAGATCTATATCAGACTATTGGCTCTTGCACACGTCATATGGCTTATTTTGAAAATTACCTTATGCCTGCTGGTTTTCAGTCTTTTGATTATAGATCTATCAGCAATTGGCTCTATTGCTCACGTCATATGGCTTGTCCTGAAAATTACCTTATGCCTGCATGTTTTCAGCCTTTTGATTATAGATCTATATCAGCCTATTGGCTCTTGCACGTCATATGGCTTGTCCTGAAAATTACCTTATGCCTGCTTGTTTTCAGTCTTTTGATTATAGATCTATATCAGCTTATTGGCTCTTGCACACGTCATATGGCTTATTTTGAAAATTACCTTATGCCTGCTGGTTTTCAGTCTTTTGATTATAGATCTATATCAGCTATTGGCTCTTGCACACGTCATATGGCTTATCCTGAAAATTACCTTATGCCTGCTGGTTTTCAGTCTTTTGATTATAGATCTATATCAGCTTATTAGCTCTTGCACACATCATATGGCTTTTACTGAAAATTACCTTATGCCTGCTTGTTTTTCAGCCTTGTGATTACAGATCTATGTCAGCCTATTGGCTGTTGCACACGTCATATGGCTTATCCTGAAAATTACCTTATGCCTGCTGGTTTTCTGTCTTTTGGTTATAGATCTATATCAGCCTATTGGCTCTTGCACACGTCATATGGCTTGTCCTGAAAATTATCTTATGCCTGCTTGTTTTCAGTCTTTTGATTATAGATCTATATCAGCTTATTGGCTCTTGCACACGTCATATGGCTTATTTTGAAAATTACCTTGTGCCTGCTGCTTCAGCCTTTTGATTATAGATCTATATCAGCTTATTGGCTCTTGCACACGTCATATGGCTTATCCTGAAAATTACCTTATGCCTGCTGTTTTTCAGCCTTGCGATTACAGCTATATATCAGCTAATTGGCTGTGTCATAAATATTCTGGCTTATAATGTAAATTAACGCCTGCCATCAGGTTTTCAACATTTCGCTAACAGATGTATAACATCCTCTTGGCTGTTGCACACATCATCTGGCTTGTCCTGAAAATTACCTTATGCCTGCTGGTTTTCATCCTTTTAATTACAGATCTATATCAGCCTATTGGCTCTTGCACACGTCATATGGCTTATCCTGAAAATTACCTTATGCCTGCTGGTTTTCAGACTTTTGATTATAGATCTATATCAGCTTATTGGCTCTTGCACACGTCATATGGCTTGTCCTGAAAATTACCTTATGCCTGCTGGTTTTCAGCCTTTTGATTATAGATCTATATCAGCTTATTGGCTCTTTCATCATCGTCATATGGCTTGTCCTGAAAATTACCTTATGCCTGCTGGTTTTCAGCCTTTTGATTATAGATCTATATCAGCTTATTGGCTCTTGCACACGTCATATGGCTTATATTGAAAATTACCATAGGCTGGCATGTTTTTCATTATAGCAATTATATATCTATATCAGCAATTTGGTTCTTGCACAAATTATATGTCTTGTAATGAAAATTCTCTCATTCTTACAGTTTTTCGTCATTTTGATTATAGATCTATATCAGCCATTTAGCTGTTGCACGTAATATGGCTTTTCATGAAAATTACCTTATGCCTGATGGTTTTCGGCCTTTTGATTATAGATCTATATCAGCCTATTGGCTGTTGCACACGTCACATGACTTTTCATGAAAATGACGTTAAGCTTACAGTATTTCAGCCTTTTGATTATAGATCTATATGAGCCAATTGGCTGTTGCATACGTCATATGGATTGTCATGAAAATTATATAATGCCTCCAGGTTTTTAACCTTTTGATTATAGATGTATATCAGCCGATTGGCTCGTGCACAAGTCATATGGCTTGTCATGATATGTACCTCATTCAAGCAGGTTTTCAGCCATGCGTTTACAGATGTATTTGATCCTTTTAGCTCTTGCGCACATCATATGACTTATCATGAAAATTAGCTTATGCCTACTGGTTTTTCAGCCTTGTGATTACAGATCTATGTCAGCCTATTGGCTC